>NW_006159921.1:1868573-1871859 GCF_000334495.1 Tupaia belangeri chinensis
AGGGTGTGTGCTCTTGCCAGAAAGAGAGAAAGAGAGAAATCACGCCCCAGGGGGGATGGTCACAGCACAATCCCTTCTCCTCCAGTCTCCTCTCAGGACCTTGGGCATGTACACACCTGGTGTGATTTCCAAGCCACTGGGTTGGTGTGATTTCCAAGCCACTGGGTCCAGGACTTGAACCACAGAGTTGGCTATGTGGGATTCAGCACCTTAACCTCCATACCACCATCTGACCCAATAAACTCAATTCAATTTTTTTCTTAACCTTTTTGAAACCCCTCATACCTCCCCAGGGCCAAGAGCAGCTCCTGGGACACAGGTGTTGTTCAAAGACAGTTTGCTGGAGGGCCAAGAAGCAGTGTGCCCCCAAAGAGGACTGGGCCTAGCCCTGCCACCAACAAGCTGCACGACCTCAGGCATGTCAGTTCCCCTCTCCAGGCCCCAGGTTCCAAATCGCTGAAAAGAGAGTTGAGCTAGACGATTGGATAGGCCCCTCTTTTTCTCCAACAGGGCAGAAACTAGGTCCACCTTACTGTTTATTCCTCCCAGCAAACCCAGGCCTGGTGTTCAATTGGTGCTTGAGAAGCGTTGAGTGAAAGAACGATGCAGGAGCCATGATTTGATCTCCTCTTTTTACCTCCTAGCCATACCAGCTCCCTTGAAGTTGCCAGGGAGAGGGTGCAATGGCTGAGGCAGGACCTGACAATCAAATACCTCACAAGACCATTTGGGGGATGCAGTGAAACCTCACAGGTAAACCCCCAGCTGGGCGAGGCGCTGGCAGTGGGTCTCCATAAACATGGAGTGCCTGCTGTGGCCTTGCGCTTCCATAGGCGTTTCTTTAACTCCGATCAGCAGTGGGTTCACTCTGAGCAGTGGTTTAAATCCTGAGTTCCCACTGGGCATGACCAGAGGTAGCTTCTTCAGAGGTGACCTGCTGCAGTGGGCTCAGACCAAGCTGGGTTTGAATCTGCTAACCGAGGAACCTTAGGGAATCCTTCGTAAGCACATCTGAAGAGGAGCACGGCCTCTATCAGTCTTCCTCTGGGGACCCAGCCTCTCTCGGGCCCCCTTGCCTCTCCTCCTGCCATTTCCACTGGACCAACCCTGCCCAGCCTTGGCCCTGACCCTTACTGGCTGCCTGGAGAGCACGTGCTCAGCTCTGAGATAGCTCCAGAGTCGTTGCTGCTGTGTCTGGCGGCCTGCCTCACCTTCTTCGGGTGGATGTACCCATTCCTTTTCACTGTGGAGTCCTTCAGGCCCCAGCAGCCTTGTTCCAAGTCTCCTTGTATACTATGCTCCACCAGCCCCTGGCCTGCCTAGACCCTGACCGGTGTCCTCTGCAGCCACCTTTCCCCCAGACAGTTGCTCTTGAAATAGCCGCTTCACTTTGGCAACCCCTTTCACAAGGTCCCAGTGGCCTTGTTCCCTCCTGATCTTATCCTTATCAGAGGCCCCTGCAGCAGACGCCCCTCTCCTGTGATAAGGGAGCCTTGATGGAGAGTCACTGTGTAGGAGCTAAAAGTGCGCTGGGTTCCTCGGTGGCGACCCACTGCATGACTTTGGGTAAATCACATCCCCTGGACCTCAGTTTCCAAACCTGGGAGATGGGGATGGTGGTCCCCATTAGAGATTTTAAAAGTTGCAGAATGCTCCTCAACTGGGCTGTACCACTCCTGCCCCCAGAACGCAAGCTGTTCCAGGACGGAGCTGGAGTGGGCTGTGCATAACTAGGCTGCCCTCCTTCCAGGGTCCAGGGCACTCGGCGACCTCTGCACTCTCCCAGAGGCAACTCTGATCCCTCAGCAGCACCAAGTTGTGCAGGCATTTTGCCACAGCTGTGGGCTGCTCTGGGTTACTGGAACAAACCTGAGACAGGACTCCAGACCCAGCCCTGCCATGTTGGGCCATTTGGGGATGTTGGCCTGTTGGTTGCTCAGGGGTGCAGATGAGTGACAGCCGAGGGGAAGGGACCGTTGAAGGTCCCTGAACAGCCAGAAGATGGAGGGCAGGTTCTGGGGCCACTGCTGGGGCTGGTCCCAGGCCCTAGCATCTAGACTGAAAGAAGACTGATGAAATAGCCTGTTGCCTGGCCCTCCTGGTCTCTGGCCTCTGGGTGTCCCTTCTGCCTCCTTCCTGTCACCTCTCTCTGGACCCTGTCCCCATGTTCCAGCCACCCCAATCTTCCACACACAAGTCCTACCCTTTTGTCTGCTTCTAGGTCATACCTGATTTGGAAGGAAACTCCTCCTTCCTCCCAGGTCCCTCTGGGAAGCCATCTCTGGCCCTCTCCATCCGTCACAAACTAGGTCAGGCTGTAAGCCATAGCACTTAGCTGTAGGAGCTCATCGGGAGCAGAACTGAGAGGGGACCAGGAATTGACCTGGGTGCCCGTGCCAGCACCATCACCCACTCGTACAAGCTGCTCGACTGGAGCCCACCCCCTCACTTCCAGATGGAGGCACTGCTGGTCTACCATGGAGAGTTCCTGGAGCATAAATGTGAAGTGCTGCTGCAGTGCCGGCACACAGTGGGTGCACCACAGTGTCGTGGAGTCAGCTGTATTGTTTTGCCCTATTGCTGCTTTCTCTATTGAGCCCCTCGAGGCTGTCCTTCAAGGGCAGCTGTTGCTATCAGCTTGCAGGGGAAGCAGGCAGTGAATGCAAGGACTTTGCAGACCCTCTTAGAGCTGGGCATCCGGAAGGAGGCCTCCTAAGTTAGGGTGGTTCAGACCCTCGTTCTCCAAACCCTCTTCCTCAGTTAGAGAGAATGTGCCAACTGTGAGCTCTGAGGCCACTGGAAACAGGGTGAACAGACAATGGTGGCGTGATGGAGCCCTCCTCCGGGGGTTTGCTAGCCTGGACACCCCACCCTCTGTGGTTGGATTTGATTAAACTCCAACTCTCTGTAGTCTGTGAGTGCTAATGTATTACCTGGCAGGGGCTTACCACGGACTTGTGTAATGAATGCATTTTTCCTGACTGCCTTTCTCGGCTTTGGGACCAGGGAATGAATTTGTGCCTGTACCTCTCTCAGGACTCAGTGCCTTTGGTCAGGGGCATTGTTCTCCCTGGCCTAGGCCAGCCCTGGGTCACTGAATGCTGCTATAGGCCTGGCCCTGCCAGACTGATATCCAGACCCTGGACCATGAGGGAGACTTCCCTCCCAGGCACCTTTCAGCTACAGCACTGAAGAGCCCTCCCTCCTGCCCTCCCCTGGCCAGTTGAAACCTCAAACTTCTGCAACCACTTTCACAAGAACGGTCCACCAGCCATGGCGCAGCTAC
>NW_006159921.1:1872023-1888375 GCF_000334495.1 Tupaia belangeri chinensis
GAACCGCTCCACCAGCCATGGTGGAGCTCCTCCTGGCCACAGGCCTGATTGAATCTCTTATCTGCTCAGCTCCAATGCCTCCCCCCCACCCACCCCCATTGAGACAGTGAGTACAGAGCAGGGCTCGGGGCCTGGTGTGAGCTTGATTCTGCTCTCAGAGGTTCCTGGGGCTGGGGCCCTTCATTCTATTCTCATGATGAGAACACTGAGGTGTGCAGGGAGAAAGAACTTGGCTCAAACTGCAAGGGCTTCACTATGCCAGAGGTCAGGTAGGTCAAGAGTTCCGGCACACGTGTACACGTGTGCAAGTGCAGGAGAGCTGAGGACTCTCCTCCCGAGAGGCAGCTCTGAGTCCTTTGCTTTTAATGACTCTTTAGAAAGCTCAGTTTGGGGCCTCAAAGAGCTGGCCTGGGAGTCCAGTGCCATTTCTGACTGTGTGACCTTGAGTAAGGGCTTGGCCTCACCGAGCTGCTGGTAAAGTTCAAAGGGCAGGAAGGCTCACAAGGCAGGAAGGCTCTCTGGTGAGCACTGAGGAAGCGCACAGGTCCAGACCTTGGGGTCAGCTGAGAACAAGTGCCAATCCCTTCCCACCTCCCTCCTGCCTTGGCCTAATGTGAGAATTTGAACCTCATCTTCTCCATCAGACTAGGAGCTCCGGGAGCAGGGACTGGGGCCACTGGAGGGAGACTGTGGGCTTGCCGACAAGGCAGATCCTGCTTTGAATCAAAATAACAGCAAAGAGGTCTGGGGCAGTAATTGGAGCCCTGGCAGTGCTGGGTCCCTGCAGGGAGGCTGAGGCTTCCTTGAGTGATTTCCCTGTCCTTGCCCCAACCTTCCAGTACTCATCTGACTTCTTGCTGCAATGACTAGGACTTCAGGTTTATTGTCAAGGTAGAGAGAAAATTGCATGTTACGGTGTCAGAACCAGGAAGGGACTCTCAGTTTGAGTCTGACTACAAACTAGGCTCCCCAGAGCACAGGTGTGACCTGATGGAGACACCCCCTCCTGTAGGCTAGCAGGCCCGGCGCCCCCTTTGTGAGTAGGTGAAGGGACTCTGACAGGCACATGGGCTGTTCCAGTTGTACTGAGTCTGTGGCTGGCCAGGAGGGGCTTTCCCAAATCCCATTTGGCTGCCCCAGCAGGAGGGGCAAGACAAAAGTCACACTGGGTCAGGGTGGAAGAGAAGCACAAAAAGGGAAGGGGCTGGCAGGTGCCTGGAAGAGTCCCTGCGGGAAGGCTGTGGCTGCCTTGGGTTCCCTCCCTCCACTCACTTTTTTATTTTTTCTTTTTTTGGAGAGGTTTTTGCTATAGGGCGCATGCGCTTGCCAGACAGACAGGGAGAGACGGAGAGACAGAAAGCGAGAAATCACCCCCCAGGGGGGATGGCCATGCCGCAATCCCTTCTCCTCCATTCTCCTCTCGAGACCTTAGGCACGTATGCACACGCGCCCGGCGTGAGTTTAAGCCTCCGGGTCCGGGACTCGAACCGTAGTCGACTACGGGGGAGTCCAGCAACATAGCCATTACGCTAACTGCTGGTCCCCCTCCCTCCACTCACTTTGACCCACACACTTGAAATAAAAACTCAACACAGTCTCTGCAAGAAAGGGCCCACATTGGTCCAGTTTTGCATCTCAGCATCTCGAGACACCAAGAAAGAACGAACACCTAAGGTTGTAGGAATTTAGACACTCCATCGAATGAAATGGTCTCTTGCCTAGGGCATCACAATTGAGAAGACTGGAAAATGCAAAACAATGATGTAACAGTCTTCCCACCCAGCATCCCTCTGACTGTGAAGGTAGGTGTAGGGCTGGTCACCTTGGTGGTCCCAGGTGGCAGCACTGGAGGTGACTGGAGACAGTGCTGCTGGCAAGCACAGGAGCCCACAAGCCAGGGCCCACTGTGCTAGGGGAGGGCTGCTCACTCCTTGCACTCCTCCTGCTCTCCCTCAACAACATGGTCTTCTGGTAGGTGTCCTGGGAAAGGGCGAGGCTCCTCTGCCCTCCTCGCTGCCCCAAGGCACATCAGTCAGCCATGCCTCCACCACCACTTGATGCTCCCTATTTGCCCAGAGCAGACTGTCCCGGCTCTGCCACTAGTGCTGGGCTTTGGGCAGGCTCAGGTCTCTGCTTTCTGTGTGGTCCATCTGGACAGTAGTGATGTTTCTGAATAGAATCGGGCCACGTGAACTTTGATACAGAATAGTGCACAGGATTACTTCAGGAAAGATGGAACCATGAGCCTCCTCAATGCTCCCCTCGAAGTCGCTCAATTATGGAAGGCTTATGGGGTTGGTGAGCACACTCCAGACCTGGAAGGCTGGAAATGTCTGTCCTCCCAAACTTACAGTGGGGTTTATTCAAATGTTTATTGCACATGCCAGAGCCCCTGCTGGGTGTTAAATGCCTGGGGATACTGCAATTCTTAGGTAAATCCTCCTACAAATGCAGGAGTCTACTCACTCCTACTCCTGGTGTTAGGAGACTTGCCCAAGCTAATGTAGCTGGTAAAAGCACGAACCTGACTTGAACCCAGGTCTTCTTACTCCAGATTCTTAAGCCACTCCATCATGCTTGTCTTCTATAACCACTTCTCTGCCCAGCAGCCAACATTATCTTCTGAAATCAGAAACTAGATTATGTTACCACCCATCAACCCAAACCCCTCAATGACTTTCCATTACACTGAGGATAAAACTGAAGTTTTGTGTTTATAGAATTATTTATTTAATTTAATTCTTTCATTTTAATTTGACCAAACACACACACACACAGAAACAGAGAGAGAAACAGAGAGAGAGAGAGAGGGAGGGAGAGAGAGAGACAGAGGGAGTAACTGAGAAAGTAAGACACCAGGTCTGGGGCTTGAACCATGGTCAGCTATGTGGGAGTGTCTAGCACCTTAACCACCATGCCTTCTGTTGGTCCCTGATAAAATTGAAGTTCTTTAATAACCTGGTTCTTGTCTACATTGGTGATCATTTAAAAATGTGTCCCAAATTCACTGACATATTTCAAATAGTAGAATCTAACCCTCTTCCCTTGAATGTGGGCTGGGACATAATTCTATCTAAAGAATGTGGTAGTGGACCAGTTGTGGCCTGGTGGTTAAGGTGGCTGGATCTCACATGGTCCCCTGCGTAGTTCAGGTCCCGAACCCCGAGGTTTAAAATCATGCCAGGTGCACGTGTGTGCAATCCTGAGAGGAGAATGCAGGAGAAGGGATTGCTACATGGCCATCTTCTCTGGGGGTGATTTCTCACTTTCCCTCTCTTCCTCTTTCTGTCTCTCTCTGGTGAGCACACATGCCCTATACCAAACTTAAAAGCAAAAATGAAAACAAGAATGTGGTAGAAGTGATGCCATACGACTTCTGAGGCTGGGTGGTAGAAAGGAGACAGCCGCCACCTGACCAGCGCACTCTTTCTCTCTTCCTTTCTCTCAATGGTTGTGGTTGGAACTCAGCTACCAGGCCTAAGCCATGTGGAGAGGTCAACAGCCTTGCCTAGGCACCCACATCACCACCGACATCAACATCACATCACACCAGCTTCAACAGCCAGATGTGAGTGAATGAAACTGCAAACAGTTCTACCTCTGGCCTGATTCTTCCGTCAGAGGCCCAGGACACCTCGACGCAGAACTTGCCTATGTCTGTGTCCTGTCAGAATCCCTGGCTTGTGGAATCTGTGAGAGAGATAAATGATCACCTTGTTTCTAGGTGCTGGTTTTGGGTGAGTTGTTATGCAGTAGTAGACAGCCAATACAATGGTAAATCTCGCCTCCTTCTGAGAGCCTCTTTGTTCACCCCACTCCAGTTATACTGCTCCATTTTCTTTTTCCTTTGGTCACCAAGCTCATTCTTACCTCAGGACTTGCTGTTTCCCCTGCTTGGAATGTTTGTTATTTGCACAGACTTTTGCATAATGGGCTCCTTCTTACTATCCAGATCCTTGCCCAAACACTGCCTTCTAAAGATTCCTTCTCTGACTTCCAAAAAAACCACAGCATTTGGGACTAGCAGATGTTGTAATGGCTATGTTACTGGATTCCAACGTAGTCAACCATGGTTCGAGTCCCAGACTGGTGGCTTGAAACATGCTGAGTGCAAGTGCACGCGTGCCCAAAATTCAGAGGAGAATGGAAGATAAGGGATTGTGGGTTGCCAGGGTGATTTCTCACTTTCTGTCTCTCTGTCTCTCTGGTGAGTGCACACACCCTATGACAAAAATCTCTCTTTAAAAAAAAAAAGCAAAACAGTGTTCAATTTGTTTCTTAAGCTCACCCCTCAATTTTTCAGAGACAAGCTAGAGACCAAAAGTACCAGTTACATGACCAATCATAACACTTCAGGAGAATCTAGAATAGAGGATGAAGATCTGAAAGAAAAGAGATACTTGACAAAAACAGTATTGGCTTGTAGACAGTTCTTGACTTATGTCCCCTTTAATATGTTCAATTAAGTACAGAAAAATATACATAAATGATTCTTTTTTAATTGCCAGAGGGCCAATGTGCTAACCAAAGCGCAATAGGGAGACACTTTCTTGGGTTCCCTCTGTATCACTCACACATACACACATACACACATGCATACACATGCACACACACATGCACATACTCACTCACACATGGGGCTTATGAAGGGCAAGGAGGTGGAGCAGATCCACTAGGCAGGGAGGAGTATTTTATCTTTGACATTGTTCAGAATTGCCTGAGCATACTGATAGCAAAAAGCCACTTTTAGTAGTTTTACTGTTGCTTTTAAATTCTTCACAAAAAATAAAGTCTATTATGGCCTGCACAGGGACCTGTAGCTCTCTCCTTGGTATGGCCTTGCCCATGGGAGATTTAGAGACACAGCTGTGGGGAAACATCCAGAGCAAGCATAGTTGTTCTTGGCTGCTCCATTGCCCCCTTCCCTGCTTTCAACTCTCTCTTCATCCCAGCTCCCTCAGCTCTTGCTGCTGACTCCTCCTGGGTCAGCCGTGAGCACTGCCAAGTGTATCGTCACAGGATGCCTTGCTGTCATAGGATGATCCTGACCAGGGCAAACGAGTCCTTTCTTCTCTTGGATCAGCCAAAGCAAAGTTGGGAACCTTCCCTAAGAACCCATCAGTAAAGAGGATAAATACTTGTTTAATGACTAAATAAAAACATGAATGTCCAGACATAACTTTAAATTGTGATTTCTCACTTTCCCTCTCTTCCTCTTTCTGTCTCTCTCTGGTGAGCACACATGCCCTATACCAAACTTAAAAGCAAAAATGAAAACAAGAATGTGGTAGAAGTGATGCCATACGACTTCTGAGGCTGGGTGGTAGAAAGGAGACAGCCGCCACCTGACCAGCGCACTCTTTCTCTCTTCCTTTCTCTCAATGGTTGTGGTTGGAACTCAGCTACCAGGCCTAAGCCATGTGGAGAGGTCAACAGCCTTGCCTAGGCACCCACATCACCACCGACATCAACATCACATCACACCAGCTTCAACAGCCAGATGTGAGTGAATGAAACTGCAAACAGTTCTACCTCTGGCCTGATTCTTCCGTCAGAGGCCCAGGACACCTCGACGCAGAACTTGCCTATGTCTGTGTCCTGTCAGAATCCCTGGCTTGTGGAATCTGTGAGAGAGATAAATGATCACCTTGTTTCTAGGTGCTGGTTTTGGGTGAGTTGTTATGCAGTAGTAGACAGCCAATACAATGGTAAATCTCGCCTCCTTCTGAGAGCCTCTTTGTTCACCCCACTCCAGTTATACTGCTCCATTTTCTTTTTCCTTTGGTCACCAAGCTCATTCTTACCTCAGGACTTGCTGTTTCCCCTGCTTGGAATGTTTGTTATTTGCACAGACTTTTGCATAATGGGCTCCTTCTTACTATCCAGATCCTTGCCCAAACACTGCCTTCTAAAGATTCCTTCTCTGACTTCCAAAAAAACCACAGCATTTGGGACTAGCAGATGTTGTAATGGCTATGTTACTGGATTCCAACGTAGTCAACCATGGTTCGAGTCCCAGACTGGTGGCTTGAAACATGCTGAGTGCAAGTGCACGCGTGCCCAAAATTCAGAGGAGAATGGAAGATAAGGGATTGTGGGTTGCCAGGGTGATTTCTCACTTTCTGTCTCTCTGTCTCTCTGGTGAGTGCACACACCCTATGACAAAAATCTCTCTTTAAAAAAAAAAAGCAAAACAGTGTTCAATTTGTTTCTTAAGCTCACCCCTCAATTTTTCAGAGACAAGCTAGAGACCAAAAGTACCAGTTACATGACCAATCATAACACTTCAGGAGAATCTAGAATAGAGGATGAAGATCTGAAAGAAAAGAGATACTTGACAAAAACAGTATTGGCTTGTAGACAGTTCTTGACTTATGTCCCCTTTAATATGTTCAATTAAGTACAGAAAAATATACATAAATGATTCTTTTTTAATTGCCAGAGGGCCAATGTGCTAACCAAAGCGCAATAGGGAGACACTTTCTTGGGTTCCCTCTGTATCACTCACACATACACACATACACACATGCATACACATGCACACACACATGCACATACTCACTCACACATGGGGCTTATGAAGGGCAAGGAGGTGGAGCAGATCCACTAGGCAGGGAGGAGTATTTTATCTTTGACATTGTTCAGAATTGCCTGAGCATACTGATAGCAAAAAGCCACTTTTAGTAGTTTTACTGTTGCTTTTAAATTCTTCACAAAAAATAAAGTCTATTATGGCCTGCACAGGGACCTGTAGCTCTCTCCTTGGTATGGCCTTGCCCATGGGAGATTTAGAGACACAGCTGTGGGGAAACATCCAGAGCAAGCATAGTTGTTCTTGGCTGCTCCATTGCCCCCTTCCCTGCTTTCAACTCTCTCTTCATCCCAGCTCCCTCAGCTCTTGCTGCTGACTCCTCCTGGGTCAGCCGTGAGCACTGCCAAGTGTATCGTCACAGGATGCCTTGCTGTCATAGGATGATCCTGACCAGGGCAAACGAGTCCTTTCTTCTCTTGGATCAGCCAAAGCAAAGTTGGGAACCTTCCCTAAGAACCCATCAGTAAAGAGGATAAATACTTGTTTAATGACTAAATAAAAACATGAATGTCCAGACATAACTTTAAATTTAAACCTATTAGGATGAAGGTGTTTAAGGGGTGCCTTTCTTGTTCCTTTCATGATAAACATGCTTGCGGAGAGTCTGTCCTTCTCTTTCTTCCTTCTCTGGAAACAGCCTTCACTCAAAGTGCCTACTGAAGGAGTGGGCCTAGATAGTCATGAGACATGTGGCCTAATCTCAGCCAATCATATTATTTTCACAGGACTAGGGAATTTGAACCCTGATAAAGCTATTCAGTTGCAGAAAGTAGAATGTAAGGGGCAAGTTTTGAGACTGAGGCTCCCCTTTGGTCCACAGGTAAAATGACTGCATAGTCAGGGAAAGATGAGGGGAGGAAGGAAGAGACACCAGCTGTCAGTCCCGATAGTGTCTTACTCCCTCAGTACCTGGATCCACCTTACTTCTGGGAGAAATTTAGATCCTTAAAGTAAACCACCTTTTTGGGACCAGCGGATGGTATAATGATTACATCACTGGACTCCCATGTGGCTGACCGTGGTTTGAGTCCGACCTGGTGACTTGAAATACATACTGGGCTTGTGTGTGTGTATGCCCCAAATTCAGAGAGAATGGAAGAGAAGGGATTGTGGCATGGCCATCTCCCCTGGGAGGTGATTTCTTGCTTTCTGTCTCTCTCTTTCTCTCTGTCTCTCCAGTGAGTGCACGTGCCCTATAGCAAAAATCACTCTCTCTCTCTCTATATATATACACACACACACACACACACATACATATATATTTCTCACACTTTAAATATTTGAATCTTACAGAAAATATGTGCAATTATTGGGACCAATATTGTTTTATAACAGTTTGTTGGGAAGAATCACAAAACCAAGAGAGGCTTGTCTCATCCAAGGTCACCTCTTTAATAAGTAAGGAATCACTGCTCTCAATTTAAGGCTAAGACTGCAAATATTGTGCTCTCTCCAGAAACCTGACTCAGACCAAAGGGAATGCTGAGAAGAGAAGTCAAAGCACAGAAAACAGAAAGGCTTTTATTATTTAAATGCTGTCATTGTAAGAAGCAACTGTCCTTTAGGAAAGGAAAAGGAGAGTGTGATTTTCCAGAGGCCATGTGAATGTTGTAAGATTGTTAGAACTCTTTATTACAAACCTATCACAAATCCATCAAAGAAGATGTTCTCTATTTAAAAAAAAATATGAATGCATTGCTTAGTTTCAAAACTCTTCCACTTCTTGGAGCTGGACAGTGGTGCAGCAGTAAAACACAAAGCTCCATGAGGTTGATCCACATTGGAAGGTTCCTGGGTCTCCCTGACAGTGCTGAGCCCATGCTGCCCATGATCCAGGGTTGGCTGAGGCTGAGGGAGGATGGTAGTGTCAAGACCTCATTGGAGGTACACTGTCTGTCTCTCTCTTTTTCTGTCTGTATTTCTCAATCATGGAAGCAAATAATGCACTTAAAACAAAAGCTCATCTGCTTGCAAAATGACTCTTATTACATATCCCCAAATTACCAAGAGAGTAGATGTTGTAACTTTCTCCACTTTGCAAAGAAACACAAATCCAAAAAGAAATGACCTGCCTTTGTCATTTTTTTTTACAAACCAGCCAGTGTCTCCTCAGTCTCCTCACTGCTGCCTGCATCTCCTGGTTCCCCTGGGGGGAGATCATGGGGTTGAGCATGGGGGTCATGACCGTGTGGCTGATGGACACGGCCTTGTCCATGGAGAAAGGGGTAAAGGGCCGAGCATAGAGGTAAATGCTTGGAATGAAGATCATGGAGACCACAATGATGTGGGTGGTGCAGGTGGAAGCTGCCTTCCTCCTTGCCTCCTCTGAGTGGGATCTCAGCATTACTAGGATGATGGAGTAGGAGATCAGGAGGAGGAGGAACCAGATGACATCCAGCATCCCACTGTTGGAGATCATGAGGAACTCCAGGAAGGAGGTGTCAGTACAGGCAAGACTCAGCACTTGTGGAACGTCACAGTAGAAGTTGTCCAGGACATTGGGGCCACAGAAAGGCAGTGGCAACATCAGAGCCAGCTGGGTAATGGAATGAATGAAGCCTCCCACCCAGGAAGTCACCACCAGTCCCACACAGAGCTGAGTGTTCATGATGGTGACATAGTGAAGAGGCCGGGAGATGGCTACAAGGCGATCATAGGCCATCACTGAGAGAAGGAAGACCATGGCACCTCCAAGAAAGTGAAAGAAGAAGATCTGGGTCATGCAGCCCTGGTAGGAGATGGTCTTCTTCTCAGAGAGAAAGTCCACCAGCATCTTTGGGGCAGTGACTGAGGAGAAACAGAGGTCTAACAAAGCCAGGTTTCGGAGCAGAAAGAACATGGGTGTGTGGAGCCGGGAGTCAGAGATCACTGTGACTATGATGAGGAGGTTTCCTATGACGGTTGTGGTATAGACAAACAGGAACACCAGAAACAGGGAAATCTGGAGCTCTGGAGTCTGTGAGAGTCCCAAGAAGACAAAATCTGATACCCATGTGAGGTTCCCTGGTTCCATGGTGTCTTCTCTAAAGAAAGCAAACCGCAGATATGCATGAAGTCACTACTTGCCCCTTGATGCTCAGGAGCTCAGGACTGGGTTGTTCAGGTATATATGCTGAGAATCCACTTGTACAGACCAGGATACAGGAAATTGACTAATGGTTTTGTCTCTAAGGAGACTACAAGTGGGTGCATGAATATACATTTACGAAATAGCCTAAAACCATCCAGAAGTATACACAACCTACCTATTGAAGATCAGTTTGAAGGACCAGCAGATGGCATAATGGTTGTGTCACTGGATTCCCACATAGCTGACTGCGGTCCAATCCCAGATCCAGTGGCTTAAAACTCATGCTGGGTGCATGTGTGTGTGTGCCCAAAATCCCAAGAGGAGAATGGAGGAGGAGGGATAGTGGCATTAGTGGCATGGCCCATCACCCCTGAGGAGTGACTCGCTTTCTGTCTTTCTGTCTCTCTGGGACTCTGAAAGTGCACATGCCCTGTAGCAAAACCTTTTTTTCTAAAAAAAGAAAAAAAGGATTAGTTTGATATGAAGACACTAGGAGTCAGTCAAATTTCGAATCTTCCATTTCCTTGAGATCTGATGATGAGTATCATACATAATCGTTTTGAATTTCAATATCCACAACTGTAAGGTGGGAATTGAAATGCTTTCTTGGTTATATTTTCTGAAGGCTAAATAGAATTGCACATTAACGATCATGAAACAGTGCCTGGAATAATACATAGTAATCAGTTTCCTCTGTGAAGACTTCTAGTCCAAAGACATCTCCTCCAATCTTTATGTTGGGGTACCAGTCATTTTTCCCACATTTGACACATGAAGTGTTTCTAGGTTTTTCATGTGTCCGTGCTTTTCTCCCACAATTAAACCATAAGATTCTAGAGTAAGATTCTTTATTTCTCAATTGTTTTGTACCCAGGAGGGTCCATCCTTGTCACAGTCAGTACTTAATAAGGATCCGGGGTTGACTGCCAGGTAGGTGAAAAGTTATAGGTTGTATAAGTTAGTACAGGGGAGCCTGTGAACACGGTTGGATACTTGGATACCCCATGCCCCAACTGGAGTGCCCCATGCTGAGCAAGGCTTCATAGGACATACGTGTGTGCAAGAGGGAGAAGCGATGAAGAGAACTGCTAAATTAAGAGATAGATGATGAATAGTATTTGAAAGGGACTCAGGACTCTTCTGAAAGGGACTCAGAACTTTTCTGAAAGGGACCCAGAACTTCTGAAATTTTAGAAGGTCTTGTTGAATCCAAGGCTAGAAGAGAAAGAAGTTGAAGAAAAAGAAATATAATAGATGAAAAAGTAAAGGAATATTACAAGAAAAGGAAGTGAGGGAATAATACAGGCAAAGTATAGGGAAATGAAAATATTAAGAGGTGAGAAGGAATAGGGTCTGAGGTGGAGAAGGAGATGGAGGGAGAAGAAAGAGGGTGATAGGATGAGGGGTAAGAGATCTCCCCATTACCCCATCCTGTCTCTAGCTTCCCTCATCTCTCTCACCTGGCTGGTTGTAATCTATTATCTAATAGAAGTCATTCTCTTCCAATTTTTCGTTTCTATTTACTTCCACTTCCGTCCACCTTCTACACGGCTACCCATGAGATAATCTTTTTGAACTCTGATTGGATCATGCTCCTCTCTCTCTCTCTCTCTCTCTCTTTTTTTTATTTAGTGATTTCTCACTAGGGCTCTCTAGGAACTTCATAAAATATTTTCAGGATCTAGTCAGGGTAGAAATATTTCTTGTGTGCATGCAACTCCCTCTTGGTACGTCATACATCCCCATTACCCCATCCTGTCTCTAGCTTCCCTCATCTCTCTCACCTGGCTGGTTGTAATCTATTATCTAATAGAAGTCATTCTCTTCCAATTTTTCGTTTCTATTTACTTCCACTTCCGTCCACCTTCTACACGGCTACCCATGAGATAATCTTTTTGAACTCTGATTGGATCATGCTCCTCTCTCTCTCTCTCTTTTTTTTATTTAGTGATTTCTCACTAGGGCTCTCTAGGAACTTCATAAAATATTTTCAGGATCTAGTCAGGGTAGAAATATTTCTTGTGTGCATGCAACTCCCTCTTGGTACGTCATACACAGGTATAAAACATAGCCTCTACACACTTTTCTAGTCATAAGATCCTAGGGACATAGGAATTTTTCACCATTTATTTCTCCCCATCAGTCAGTATCTCTGCTTCTTACAAACCATTGGCTCTTTGATGAATGGTCGCTTTTAAAACATGCCACATAATTCTTTATTCCTGTGTTTGCTTCCTGGAATGCTGTTCATACTCTTCTCTGTACCTAGAAAAAAAAAAAACCCACTCAAATAAACACTTTCTGTGACTCTTTCCACCATATTTCCCCACATAGACAAATTCTTCATTTCTTTGGGTTCTTATACCATGTTAAAATTACCTCTGCTATAGGAGTTTTCATGTATAGCATCGTTCACTTGTTCTAACTTCTCTCCTCTATCCATTTACCTTGTCTTCTCAATATCTTAGTAACCACAGAACCTGGAACAGCAACTCTGACATAGCACACACTCAATAAGTGTTGTCAAAGTGTTAAGTGGGTGATTTGCTACATAGCCTTTACTATGTGGAGAATTTTCGAGTGATTTTAATGATTTAGTTAACCCTTCCCTGTTCCCTTTATCATAAATCTAGTTCTATACTCAGTTGCTCAAATTACTGCTTTTCAGATGCAACCTGATTCAGTGGTCTTCAACAGCACAACCCCCCTGAATGAAGGGAGCCTCTCCTTACACTTTAGTCTTACTATTCTCAAGTCTAAGCTATTTGTTATTCGCCCCAGCTCCGGTGGGTGTTTTCAAAAGCCTTACTGCCACGGGGCCTATGGGCAAGTGAGGAAGTCCTTTCTCTCACCTTCCTTCAGCCCTTCCCTTTTCCCTTCCTTCAGGGAGCGCAGAGATCAGGTCTTACATCTTTCTGAGGGTCCTCTCCAGCTTCACAGCTCCCTGATCCCTGCCTGCACTTCTCATTCACTAGCCATGGGCATGGCCCTGGGGAAGTGAGGGTATCCTCAGGGGAAAATTATTGGACTGGGCTCAAGAAGCAGCAATGGGATGATGTCTTCTGGGGAAAAAAGGAACAATGGGAGTTGTTAAAAAGTTTCTAAGTCTCTCTCAGATACTTAGGTCTGCCTCAGGAGCAAAAAATGCCCAAAGCATTGAAAGTTGTAGAGATTCATGAACTATAGGATTAACAGGTCAAGATAAGAAAGAACAAGCCTCTTAAAAGGAACAGATTTTCTGAGACTTTTTGAAGGACCCACTTCCTAGAACAGTGATTCACAGAATTGAGAATGGTTCTGAATCAACCCAGAGACTTGCTAAAACTTGGAAACCCAAAACAGAAATTCTTATTTAGTAGGTCTTGGGTAGAGCCCATAGATATGCATTTCTTTCCTTCTTTTTTTTTTTTTGGAAACATTTTTGTTATAGGGCGTGTACACTGGCCAGAGAGACAGAAAGCAAGAAATCACCCCCTAGGGGGTGGGATAGACATGCTACAGTCCCTTTTCCTCCAGCCTCCTCTTGGGATTTTGGGCCTGCATGCATACGTGCCCAGCATGAGTTTCAAGCTACCTGGTCTGGAATTGAGCCAGGGTCAGCATGCGGGAGTCCAGTGATGTAACCATTACGCCATCTGCTGGCCCCCAAATATTCATTTCTAGCAAGTTGCAAGGTGATACTGGTGCTGCTTACCTGGCAGCCAAAGTTTGAGAACTACTGACTTCAAGTTTCCCTGTTCTCTGTTGGTCAGGATAAACAAACAGCTCTCTCTTGTATGCAGGATCAAGACAACTGGTTTGATTTTTAAAAAATTTTTATTTCATGCATCTCAATTTGGGAAATACCATAGGTGGGAACATGTTTGAGTACTGTATTGGAAACTGAAAGATTGTAAAGCCTTATTTTGCTCACCAGACCCCAAGGTTAAGTCTTCATCCATATTCAATTCTACAGTGGCATTTACGCAATTCTAGCACTCTGTATAAACTATTACTCATCATAATCCTTCCTTTCTCAAAAGCATTAGTACAGGAAGTATGTATTTTTTTTCATATAGTTCCTCATATGAAGAACTGGTACGAATTGGTATTAACTGGCTTTAGATGCAGAATGTGATATACAAACTGTATGACTTATTATTTTTGGAGAGTTTTTTTTTTTCTATAGAGCGTGTGCTATCGCCAGAAAGACAGAGAGAGACAGAGACAGAAAGCAAGAAACCACCCCCCAGAGGGTATGGCCACACTGCAATCCCTTCTCCTCCATTCTCCCCTTGGGATCCTGGGGGCACACACATGCATACCTGGCGTAAGTTTAAGCTGCCGAGTCCCAGACTCAAATTGTGGTCAACTACATAGGAGTCCAGCAACATAACCATTACGCCACCTGCTGGTCCCAAAACTGTATGATTTCTTACAGCCCTCCAGCCTACATGGTATTTCTAAGCTGACCTGAGTTCTTTCAGTGCAAATATTTATACTTAAGAAAGCAAAGTTCCTCTGGCATTTACAAACCCTATATGAAATTCTGGTTTCTTCTATATAAGAGAAATTTAAGAGACACTAATGCTGCCTGATATTTAGAGGTTCATTTCTTTTAAAAATCCAGCTACCTATTAAAATAGTCTAGGTTGATACTGGAGAAGGAAATAGGTCTTATCAGTCTCGTTGACTATCAGGTGGACAATTAAAAGTTACCTGAATTAACTCCTTATAATTCTAGTTTAGCTCTCCATAGGAAAACGTTTGGTAGTCTATTTTTCTTCTCAAGGCACACGTTTGTCTATAGAATAGCTACAAACCCTTATCTTAACTAAAGATTGGTTCCTCAGATCTTAACCACAAAACTGTTAAGGATATGGAATTGGGGATGATTTTTCTGTTTTAAAATTTTATTACAATGTGGCTTATCGTTTGGAAGATGATACCAATTTCCAAAGTCCAGTCAGTATTTGTTAGGATAAATTAGGAAGTCAGCAAGAGGCATGTACGGGTATATCTCTATGCTGGAGACAGAAAAACAAGACACTTTTTCTGTTCTCAAAGAACCGTCAGTCTGGTGGAGAAGACAGACCTAGAAACACATAAAGGCACTGCTGAGAGAAAACAGTTCTACTAGGGGACTGCCCAAAGTTAAAGGGCTGAGCGATTAGCCCGATCTGGGAGAGAGAAGGCTTCCCAGAGGAGGTGACATTTGAACACAAGGGAAAGTTGGAGTGTGTTAGGCAAACAAAGGAAGGAGAAGTGTGTTTATGGCAGGAAGAATAGAGTTCTAGAGATAAAATGGCCTAGCACACACTTCCAGAAACCCTGAGGGTCTCAACAAGGCTGGCACAACGGAAGGAGGTGAGGGTAGAGAGAAGATAGCCAGCATATTCTGAAGAACTTTGAGGAAGCAGGTTAATAAATTTAGATTTGGGGACCAGCAGATGGCGTAATGGTTATGTTGCTAGACTCCCATGTAGTCGACCATGGTTCAAGTCCTGGACCCAGCAGCTTAAAACTCACGCTGAGTGTGTGTGTGTGTGCCACCCTTAGGGGGTGATTTCTTGCTTTCTGTCTCTCTGTCTTTCTGGCAATCACACATGCCCTATAGCAAAACTCTCTCTTAAAAAATATAAATAAATAAATAAACAAATAAATAAATAAATAAATAAATTTAGATTTTATCCTAAGGACTATGAGAAACCAGTAGAGAACACATGGCAGAAGAATGACCTACAGATGAAGGCCACTCTGGCAACGAGTAGGAGGAGAAATGGAAGAACTGAGAAATTAGACCTGGGAGAGCTGCTCTTTAGTTTATTCATACTCTATCTTGTTTCGGAGAAGACCTAATGAGGAGAGTTAAGGTCCTGTAACTTTGCCTGTGCCCCTGACTCATCCCTAGCTCTTAAAGATGTGAAGAAGGTGATTAGAGAAGAGGAGAATGGGAAAAGGATATGAGTGACAAAAAAGAGAAAGAGAATGAAAATCAGGGGATCAAAGCCAGTGATCCAACTGTGACCCAGTGGCTTAATGATAGCACAAAACCTGCTGAGTCAACCTGCGATACGCTTGGCCTTTCCCTCATGCGTCAAGATGATTTCCACGGCTTCATCATTGTGTATGTCTTCATGCAATCTCATTCAAAAGCTGAAAGTGAGGGAAACTGTGTGGGGGCAGTTTCTTTCTCCACCTGCCTTTCATCATGGTAGAGAAATCTTTTCCAGAAAGATGGATTACATGACACATGCACATTCTTATCTTCTAAGTGTTCTGGGAAAAGAACACCTATGACAGGGTCAAGCAAGGGAGAAGCAATAGCAATGGCTATTGGGGTGGCAGCCATCAGTGTCTGCAATGTTATAAAGCACCAGGCAATGAATAAGACGGGCCAGCAGCAAGAGAATCTTGACCATGATATAGTCTGTTTTATACAGGAAAACTCAAATATGGCTAAGGTAAGGGAGAGAAGGTGGTCAGGTAGGAACTTCCCTATGTCAAAAGGGATTGATTCTTGGGAATGAGCAGTTAGCATAATGGTTACGTTGCTGGACTCCCACGTAGTCGACCACGGTTCGTGTCCCGGACCCAGTGGCTTAAAACTCACGCTGGGCGCGTGTGTGTGCGTGCCCAAGATCCCGAGAGGAGAATGGAGGAGAAGGGATTGCGGCGTGACCATCCCCCCTGGGGGGTGATTTCTTGCTT
>NW_006159921.1:1889596-1890766 GCF_000334495.1 Tupaia belangeri chinensis
GGAGTCCAGCAACATAACCATTACGCCACCTGCTGGTCCCAAAACTGTATGATTTCTTACAGCCCTCCAGCCTACATGGTATTTCTAAGCTGACCTGAGTTCTTTCAGTGCAAATATTTATACTTAAGAAAGCAAAGTTCCTCTGGCATTTACAAACCCTATATGAAATTCTGGTTTCTTCTATATAAGAGAAATTTAAGAGACACTAATGCTGCCTGATATTTAGAGGTTCATTTCTTTTAAAAATCCAGCTACCTATTAAAATAGTCTAGGTTGATACTGGAGAAGGAAATAGGTCTTATCAGTCTCGTTGACTATCAGGTGGACAATTAAAAGTTACCTGAATTAACTCCTTATAATTCTAGTTTAGCTCTCCATAGGAAAACGTTTGGTAGTCTATTTTTCTTCTCAAGGCACACGTTTGTCTATAGAATAGCTACAAACCCTTATCTTAACTAAAGATTGGTTCCTCAGATCTTAACCACAAAACTGTTAAGGATATGGAATTGGGGATGATTTTTCTGTTTTAAAATTTTATTACAATGTGGCTTATCGTTTGGAAGATGATACCAATTTCCAAAGTCCAGTCAGTATTTGTTAGGATAAATTAGGAAGTCAGCAAGAGGCATGTACGGGTATATCTCTATGCTGGAGACAGAAAAACAAGACACTTTTTCTGTTCTCAAAGAACCGTCAGTCTGGTGGAGAAGACAGACCTAGAAACACATAAAGGCACTGCTGAGAGAAAACAGTTCTACTAGGGGACTGCCCAAAGTTAAAGGGCTGAGCGATTAGCCCGATCTGGGAGAGAGAAGGCTTCCCAGAGGAGGTGACATTTGAACACAAGGGAAAGTTGGAGTGTGTTAGGCAAACAAAGGAAGGAGAAGTGTGTTTATGGCAGGAAGAATAGAGTTCTAGAGATAAAATGGCCTAGCACACACTTCCAGAAACCCTGAGGGTCTCAACAAGGCTGGCACAACGGAAGGAGGTGAGGGTAGAGAGAAGATAGCCAGCATATTCTGAAGAACTTTGAGGAAGCAGGTTAATAAATTTAGATTTGGGGACCAGCAGATGGCGTAATGGTTATGTTGCTAGACTCCTATGTAGTCGACCATGGTTCAAGTCCTGGACCCAGCAGCTTAAAACTCACGCTGAGTGTGTGTGTGTGTG
>NW_006159921.1:1890856-1897148 GCF_000334495.1 Tupaia belangeri chinensis
AAAATATAAATAAATAAATAAATAAATAAATAAATTTAGATTTTATCCTAAGGACTATGAGAAACCAGTAGAGAACACATGGCAGAAGAATGACCTACAGATGAAGGCCACTCTGGCAACGAGTAGGAGGAGAAATGGAAGAACTGAGAAATTAGACCTGGGAGAGCTGCTCTTTAGTTTATTCATACTCTATCTTGTTTCGGAGAAGACCTAATGAGGAGAGTTAAGGTCCTGTAACTTTGCCTGTGCCCCTGACTCATCCCTAGCTCTTAAAGATGTGAAGAAGGTGATTAGAGAAGAGGAGAATGGGAAAAGGATATGAGTGACAAAAAAGAGAAAGAGAATGAAAATCAGGGGATCAAAGCCAGTGATCCAGCTGTGACCCAGTGGCTTAATGATAGCACAAAACCTGCTGAGTCAACCTGCGATACGCTTGGCCTTTCCCTCATGCGTCAAGATGATTTCCACGGCTTCATCATTGTGTATGTCTTCATGCAATCTCATTCAAAAGCTGAAAGTGAGGGAAACTGTGTGGGGGCAGTTTCTTTCTCCACCTGCCTTTCATCATGGTAGAGAAATCTTTTCCAGAAAGATGGATTACATGACACATGCACATTCTTATCTTCTAAGTGTTCTGGGAAAAGAACACCTATGACAGGGTCAAGCAAGGGAGAAGCAATAGCAATGGCTATTGGGGTGGCAGCCATCAGTGTCTGCAATGTTATAAAGCACCAGGCAATGAATAAGACGGGCCAGCAGCAAGAGAATCTTGACCATGATATAGTCTGTTTTATACAGGAAAACTCAAATATGGCTAAGGTAAGGGAGAGAAGGTGGTCAGGTAGGAACTTCCCTATGTCAAAAGGGATTGATTCTTGGGAATGAGCAGTTAGCATAATGGTTACGTTGCTGGACTCCCACGTAGTCGACCACGGTTCGTGTCCCGGACCCAGTGGCTTAAAACTCACGCTGGGCGCGTGTGTGTGCGTGCCCAAGATCCCGAGAGGAGAATGGAGGAGAAGGGATTGCGGCGTGACCATCCCCCCTGGGGGGTGATTTCTTGCTTTCTGTCTCTATGTCTCTCTCTGTCTGTCTGGCGAGCGCACGCGCCCTACAGTGAAAATCTCTCCAAAAAAAAAAAAAAGGGATTGATTCTTATTACCCTTCTTATCCTGGTGCAAAACTCTAGCCTAGAGTACTACCATAAATAAGAAATCAACCTTTTTCTTTGGAGAGGTGGCTTAAGAAAAATAGACCTCCTATGTGTGCACTTGGGTAGCCTCCAGGGAATAACTGATTTCCATCTGACCTCCAAAACACAAAGTCTAAAGTAGTCTAAAAGCTAACCCATACAACGAGGTTCCAATAAACATTTATTGCCATACTTTCAAATGTGGATAACCGGGACCAGCAGTTAGCGTAATGGCTATATTGCTGGACTCCCACGTAGTCGACCGCGGTTCGCGGCCCGGACCCGGTGGCTTAAACTCACGCCAGGCGTGTGTGCATGTGTGCCCAAGATCCCTAGAGGAGAGTGGAGGAGAAGAGATTGTGGCGTGGCCATCCCCTGTGGGGGGTGATTTCTCGCTTTCTGTCTCTCTGTCTCTCTCTGGCGAGCACACGCGCCCTATAGCAAAAACCTCTCAAAAAAAAAAAAAATGTGGATAACCAAAGATTAACAGTCATTTAAGAAAGATCTCCTACCCAAAAGAACAACAAATAAATAGATAAATGAATGAAAAGAAAATGACATTGGATATAGCAAGAAAACTTTTTAAAAATTCCCAGTTTGGGGCCAATTGACATGGGGGTTTAGGTGTCTGGATCCCACATGGCCAATTGTGGAGCCTGAATGCCAGACTTGGCAGCTCAAAAAACACCCCGGAGTCCAGCAACATAACCATTACGCCACCTGCTGGTCCCAAAACTGTATGATTTCTTACAGCCCTCCAGCCTACATGGTATTTCTAAGCTGACCTGAGTTCTTTCAGTGCAAATATTTATACTTAAGAAAGCAAAGTTCCTCTGGCATTTACAAACCCTATATGAAATTCTGGTTTCTTCTATATAAGAGAAATTTAAGAGACACTAATGCTGCCTGATATTTAGAGGTTCATTTCTTTTAAAAATCCAGCTACCTATTAAAATAGTCTAGGTTGATACTGGAGAAGGAAATAGGTCTTATCAGTCTCGTTGACTATCAGGTGGACAATTAAAAGTTACCTGAATTAACTCCTTATAATTCTAGTTTAGCTCTCCATAGGAAAACGTTTGGTAGTCTATTTTTCTTCTCAAGGCACACGTTTGTCTATAGAATAGCTACAAACCCTTATCTTAACTAAAGATTGGTTCCTCAGATCTTAACCACAAAACTGTTAAGGATATGGAATTGGGGATGATTTTTCTGTTTTAAAATTTTATTACAATGTGGCTTATCGTTTGGAAGATGATACCAATTTCCAAAGTCCAGTCAGTATTTGTTAGGATAAATTAGGAAGTCAGCAAGAGGCATGTACGGGTATATCTCTATGCTGGAGACAGAAAAACAAGACACTTTTTCTGTTCTCAAAGAACCGTCAGTCTGGTGGAGAAGACAGACCTAGAAACACATAAAGGCACTGCTGAGAGAAAACAGTTCTACTAGGGGACTGCCCAAAGTTAAAGGGCTGAGCGATTAGCCCGATCTGGGAGAGAGAAGGCTTCCCAGAGGAGGTGACATTTGAACACAAGGGAAAGTTGGAGTGTGTTAGGCAAACAAAGGAAGGAGAAGTGTGTTTATGGCAGGAAGAATAGAGTTCTAGAGATAAAATGGCCTAGCACACACTTCCAGAAACCCTGAGGGTCTCAACAAGGCTGGCACAACGGAAGGAGGTGAGGGTAGAGAGAAGATAGCCAGCATATTCTGAAGAACTTTGAGGAAGCAGGTTAATAAATTTAGATTTGGGGACCAGCAGATGGCGTAATGGTTATGTTGCTAGACTCCCATGTAGTCGACCATGGTTCAAGTCCTGGACCCAGCAGCTTAAAACTCACGCTGAGTGTGTGTGTGTGTGCCACCCTTAGGGGGTGATTTCTTGCTTTCTGTCTCTCTGTCTTTCTGGCAATCACACATGCCCTATAGCAAAACTCTCTCTTAAAAAATATAAATAAATAAATAAATAAATAAATAAATAAATAAATAAATTTAGATTTTATCCTAAGGACTATGAGAAACCAGTAGAGAACACATGGCAGAAGAATGACCTACAGATGAAGGCCACTCTGGCAACGAGTAGGAGGAGAAATGGAAGAACTGAGAAATTAGACCTGGGAGAGCTGCTCTTTAGTTTATTCATACTCTATCTTGTTTCGGAGAAGACCTAATGAGGAGAGTTAAGGTCCTGTAACTTTGCCTGTGCCCCTGACTCATCCCTAGCTCTTAAAGATGTGAAGAAGGTGATTAGAGAAGAGGAGAATGGGAAAAGGATATGAGTGACAAAAAAGAGAAAGAGAATGAAAATCAGGGGATCAAAGCCAGTGATCCAGCTGTGACCCAGTGGCTTAATGATAGCACAAAACCTGCTGAGTCAACCTGCGATACGCTTGGCCTTTCCCTCATGCGTCAAGATGATTTCCACGGCTTCATCATTGTGTATGTCTTCATGCAATCTCATTCAAAAGCTGAAAGTGAGGGAAACTGTGTGGGGGCAGTTTCTTTCTCCACCTGCCTTTCATCATGGTAGAGAAATCTTTTCCAGAAAGATGGATTACATGACACATGCACATTCTTATCTTCTAAGTGTTCTGGGAAAAGAACACCTATGACAGGGTCAAGCAAGGGAGAAGCAATAGCAATGGCTATTGGGGTGGCAGCCATCCGTGTCTGCAATGTTATAAAGCACCAGGCAATGAATAAGACGGGCCAGCAGCAAGAGAATCTTGACCATGATATAGTCTGTTTTATACAGGAAAACTCAAATATGGCTAAGGTAAGGGAGAGAAGGTGGTCAGGTAGGAACTTCCCTATGTCAAAAGGGATTGATTCTTGGGAATGAGCAGTTAGCATAATGGTTACGTTGCTGGACTCCCACGTAGTCGACCACGGTTCGTGTCCCGGACCCAGTGGCTTAAAACTCACGCTGGGCGCGTGTGTGTGCGTGCCCAAGATCCCGAGAGGAGAATGGAGGAGAAGGGATTGGCTTTCTGTCTCTATGTCTCTCTCTGTCTGTCTGGCGAGCGCACGCGCCCTACAGTGAAAATCTCTCCAAAAAAAAAAAAAAAGGGATTGATTCTTATTACCCTTCTTATCCTGGTGCAAAACTCTAGCCTAGAGTACTACCATAAATAAGAAATCAACCTTTTTCTTTGGAGAGGTGGCTTAAGAAAAATAGACCTCCTATGTGTGCACTTGGGTAGCCTCCAGGGAATAACTGATTTCCATCTGACCTCCAAAACACAAAGTCTAAAGTAGTCTAAAAGCTAACCCATACAACGAGGTTCCAATAAACATTTATTGCCATACTTTCAAATGTGGATAACCGGGACCAGCAGTTAGCGTAATGGCTATATTGCTGGACTCCCACGTAGTCGACCGCGGTTCGCGGCCCGGACCCGGTGGCTTAAACTCACGCCAGGTGTGTGTGCATGTGTGCCCAAGATCCCTAGAGGAGAGTGGAGGAGAAGAGATTGTGGCGTGGCCATCCCCTGTGGGGGGTGATTTCTCGCTTTCTGTCTCTCTGTCTCTCTCTGGCGAGCGCACGCGCCCTATAGCAAAAACCTCTCAAAAAAAAAAATGTGGATAACCAAAGATTAACAGTCATTTAAGAAAGATCTCCTACCCAAAAGAACAACAAATAAATAGATAAATGAATGAAAAGAAAATGACATTGGATATAGCAAGAAAACTTTTTAAAAATTCCCAGTTTGGGGCCAATTGACATGGGGGTTTAGGTGTCTGGATCCCACATGGCCAATTGTGGAGCCTGAATGCCAGACTTGGCAGCTCAAAAAACACCCCAAGTGTGTGTGTGTGTGTGTGTGTGTGTGTGTGCGTGCGCACGCACGCACATTTCCAGAATCCCAAGAGGAGAGTGTAGAAGAAGGGATTGTGCCATGGCTATCCTGCCTAGTGAATGATTTCTCAATTTCCTTCACTCTTCCCCCTCTCCTCAGTCTCTGGCAACTGCATGTGCCCTAGAGCAAATTAAAAAAAAAAAAGTTCAAACTGATGTTCTTTAAAAAATAATCTCCAGTTTATATCATTAGTATCCCTTGAAAGAAGTAAGAAGATGTAGTATCCATAAAGTGAAAACAGGATGGTATGAGGAAAGCAGAGAACAAAAAAGAGATCTTGGAAGTTAAATATGCTTTTTAAAAATGAAAACTTTAATAGCGGATTGGAAGTGGGAATGGGAACACTTACACATCACTGATGCACATGTAACTTGCTATGACAACTTTGGAAATCAATTTGGCACTATTTTGTAATGTTAAATCTTTGAAGACCTTATGCCTTAGCAATTCCACTTCTAGATATTTGACCCAGAGCTCAACATGGCAACTGGAGACTAGCAGAGGAATATTTAAATAGCATCCTTTGCCAGAGCCAAAATTGGAAACAACCTAAATAAGCTTATTTCAGCAATGGATATTACAGAGCAGTGCCAATAAACGAACAAGTCAGACTGAACAACATGCAGAGCTTAGAAACATAACGTGGAGTGAAAGAAAAGCAAACTCCAGAATATTATATAGTCTATTTTTACGAGGCTAAAAAGAAGCCAAACAAAGCAATATGCCATTTATGTAAAAATGTCCAAAAAACTATTTTGGAATGGAATAATAAACACAACATTCAAGGAGGTGACTTCATTCGGGGAGAAATCAAGTGACTGTGATGGAGAGGACAATACAAGTAGACACACAGTAATGTCTGCTGCTTAAACTGTGTGTACATGAGCATTAGAGTGTTCTATAACTGACATGAATTTATACAGAATCTTTTCTTTGTAACAACTACTATACTACATTAAAATGTGAAGAGTACAAATCTCAATATTCATCATAGTTTCACATTTCAAAATTTAAAAAATGATTGAAAGAAGACTGGAAAAATATATAGCTACATTATTTACCCATGTTTTCTCATTCAATTTTTGTATTTGAATCTTACACTAAGCCTTGGAGGTTTGGAGGCAGATACTGAGGTTGGTGAGGAAGAAGCCATGAGGCCAAGAGAGGCCAGATGGTTTATCCAAGGTCATCAGTCCAGTAAAGGATGAGTCAGAGCCGCTAATTTAGACCTGAAGATTAC
>NW_006159921.1:1897179-1900790 GCF_000334495.1 Tupaia belangeri chinensis
CTTTCAAACAACCCAGATTCATAGCAGAACACAGAAAATAGAAATGCTCCTACAGGAGAAATGCTGTCATTATAAAAGGAAACGTAGGAAGGGCTAAAGGATGGTGCAGATTTCCAGGGGTCATGCTATTGTCATAGGAATGTTTGAACAGTCATTTTAAACAAAAATAAGGATTTTTTCTTTATTCCTAAAAAAAATGAGTATCTTACTTAGTTTCAAAGCTTGTTCACTTCTAAGACAACTCTCACACCATATCCACAAACTACTAAGAGAGTAAATATTATAATTCTTGCCCTAATTTACAGGGAACACAAAGCCAAACAGAAGTGACCTGCCATTGTGACTCTTTCTTACAGATCAGCCGGCACCTTCCTAATCTCTTCACTGCTGCCTGCATCTCCTGGTTCCTCAGGGTGTAGATCATGGGGTTGAGCATGGGGGTCATGACCGTGTGGCTGATGGACACGGCCTTGTCCATGGAGAAAGGGGTAAAGGGTCGAGCATAGAGGTAAATGCTTGGAATGAAGATCATGGAGACCACGATGATGTGGGTGGTGCAGGTGGAAGCTGCCTTCCTCCTCGCCTCCTCTGAGTGGGATCTCAGCATCACCAGGATGATCACATAGGAGATCAGGAGGAGGAGGAACCAGATGATATCCAGCATCCCGCTGTTGGAGATCATGAGGAACTCCAAGAGGGAGGTGTCAGTGCAGGCAAGCCTGAGCACTTGTGGAACGTCACAGTAGAAGTTGTCCAGGACATTGGGGCCACAGAAAGGTAGCGGGAGCATCAGAGCCAGCTGGGAAATGGAATGGACAAAGCCTACCATCCAAGCGGTCACCACCAGTCCCATACAGAGCTGAGTGTTCATGATGGTGACATAGTGAAGAGGCCGGGAGATGGCTACAAGGCGATCATAGGCCATCACTGAGAGAAGGAAGATCATGGCATCTCCGAGAAAGTGAAAGAAGAAGATCTGGGTCATGCAGCCCTGGTAGGAGATGGTCTTCTTCTCAGAGAGAAAGTCCACCAGCATCTTTGGGGCAGTGACTGAGGAGAAACAGAGGTCTAACAAAGCCAGGTTTCGGAGCAGAAAGAACATGGGTGTGTGGAGCCGGGAGTCAGAGATCACTGTGACTATGATGAGGAGGTTTCCTATGACGGCTGTGGTATAGACAAACAGGAACACCAGAAACAGGGAAATCTGGAGCTCTGGAGTCTGTGAGAGTCCCAAGAAGACAAAATCTGATACCCACGTGACGTTCCCCGGTTCCATGGTATCTTCTCCATACATCTAAAGAAAACAAACCTCAGACATAGATGCATGAAGTTACCGTGTGCCCTTTCAGCGCTCAGGATCTCAGGACCAGGTTTCCAGGTCCACGTGCTGGGTATCTTGTGCAGACCATTATGCCAGCTGCTGCCTTGGCTTTGGGGAGTCTACAAGTGGATTCTGGAACGAATAGTTATGACACATCTCGAAGCAATTCAGAAGTATATACAGCCTGCCTTTCGAGGATTCCTATAGTGGTTGGAAGGTACTTGGAATCAGACAGATGTAGAGTCAAGCTTCAGGTACCCTGATTCCTTGAGACTTGACCATATCTCTGGCCTTCAGTTTCTATGCCTGTAAAAGAGGAATACAAATGTTTATTCATAGAATTTTCTGAAGACTCACACAGAATGACACATACAGCTTCTGTAACTGTGCATGAATAATCAGTGGTGATTACTCTTTTCGGAGAAGCCTCTTAATCTAAAAACAATGGTGATTACTCTTTTCTGTGAAGTCTCTTAATCTAAAAACATCCTCTTTTCTTCCAATCTCTGATAAGTTTTTGTACCAATCAATTTTCATACCACACTTCACACATCATTATATTAATGGACTTTTCATGTATCTATATTTTTCCTCCACAATTTAACGATAATCCCAGAGACCTGGATCTCAATCTCACAATTTCTTTTTTTTTTTGTGACCTGCAGTATCCATTGTTGATGATACTCCATACTCAAAACATATGTGGTATTGGCTGCTGGGTGGTTGAATAGCTACCGAGCATGCAGGTCAGTGTAAGAAAGACACTGGACACAGCTGGATGCCTGAGACAGCTGCTCCCATGGCCTCACCCTTACTGAGTGAGACATATGTGGTTTGTCTGCTGAGACAAGGAGAAGGGGGAGGGAGAATCACTGGATTAAGAAATAGATGATGGGGACCAGCAGATGATGGTTACGTTGATGGACTCCCATATGGCTGACTACAGTTTGAGTCCTGAACCCAGGGACTTGAAAAATCATGCTGGCATGTGTGTGTGCATGCCCAAGATCCTGGAAGGAGAATGGAGAAGGGATTGTGGCATGGCCATCATGTCCTCCCTCCACCCAGGGGTGATTTCTCACTTTCCCTCACCGCCTCTGTCTCTGGCAAGTGCACACGCCCTACGGCAAAAAGCTCTTAAAAGAGAGAGAAAGAGAGAGAGAGAGAGAAAGGAAAGGAAAAAAGAAAAGAAATAGGTGATGGATATTATATGAAGGAGACTCAAAGTTCTGAATGGAACAGGAATTTTAGATGATGTCACTGAATCAAAGGGTGGAAGGCAGAGAAAGATGTTGAAAGAAGAGAAATATAAGTAGACAACAGAGGGATGGCCTCATGGACTGTAGTTAAGGAAACTGAATCCCGCATTGCAGACCATGTGGTTTGCATCCCAGCCCTAGTGATTTGAGGAATATGCTGGGTGTCTGTCTGTATCTGTAGTTTGTTTTCTTTTCTTTCTTTCTTTCTTTTTTTTTTTAGAGGTTTTTGCTATAGGGCGTGTGTGCTTGCCAGACAGACAAAGAGAGGCAGAGAGACAGAAAGTGAGAAATCACTCTCCAGGGGGGATGGCCATGCCACAATCCCTTCTCCATTCTCCTCTTGGGATCCTGGGCACCCACGCACACGTGCCCGGCATGAGTTTTAAGCCAGTGGGTCCGGGATACGAACCGTGGTCGACTACATGGGAGTCCAGTAACATAGCCATTACGCTAACTGCTGGTCCCTGTAGTTTATTTTCTTTAGGTATACGAAGAAGATGCTATGTAACCAGTGATCTTCACATGGGTATCAGATTTTGTCTTGCTGGGACTCTCACAGACTCCAGAGCTCCAGATTTTCTTGTTTCTGGTGTTCCTGTTTGTCTATGCTACGACCATGATAGGAAACCTCTTCATAGTCGCATGACCTCTGACTCCCTACTCCAAACGCTCATGCACTTTCTGCTCTGCATCCTGGAAATGTTAGACCTCTGTTTCTCCTCAGTCACCCCAAGCCCCTTCCTTCACTATATCACCATCATGAACACTGTGTATGCATGCCCCAAATCCCAATGTGGTGTGACCATGCTCCATGGGAGGGTAGCTTTTTCTCTCTCCTGCTCTGTCTGTCTGTCTCTCTGTCTCTCTCTAGGGAAGGCACATGCTCTTTGGCAAGAGAGGGGGGAAGAGAGGGAGAGAAAAGAAATAGACTGGAGAACAAAGGGAGATTAAGAGGAAGAGAGATGGGGGAAGTAGAGCAAGTGAAAATTATGAGAGGAGAGGAAGTGGGATGAGAGGTGGAGAAACAGATA
>NW_006159921.1:1900831-1901834 GCF_000334495.1 Tupaia belangeri chinensis
AAGAGTGGGTGACAGAGTAGAGGGAAGGTGGTCTCCACAGTCTCTCTGTCCTGTCTCAATCTCGCCCCCCCCAAATCTGGCTTATTGATTGCAACCTATTACTTGTTATAAGTCATTCTAGTCTTATCCTTCTGCTTCCATACTCCGATGTATTATAGCTGCCCATGAGAACTTTCTACACTCAGACCTGACCATGCACCTTCTTCTTCATTATTTCGAGTAATTGTCTAGTGTGCACAGTTCAAAACTCTTTGAAGCCACCTAAAATGCTTCGTAGAAAAATTCAGGGTAGAAAAACATACCTGCCAAGATCCCGAGAGGAGAATGGAGGAGAAGGGATTGTGGCGTGGCCATCCTCCCTGGGGGGTGATTTCTCGCTTTCTGTCTCTCTGTCTCTCTCTGTCTGGCGAGCGCACGCGCCCTATAGCAAAAACCTCTTTAAAAAAAAAAAAAGAAAGAAAAACATACCTGCATGTGTACATGCAACTTCTTCTCGGCATTTTATGCAAAACTATAGAAATGCTGCCTCCATATACCTTTCTAATCAGTATCCCTCCCATCTAAGACTTAATTGCTGCTTAAAGAATTCTTAGCTTATACAACTGCCATATATTTGGTTCTTTTCTTTTTCTTTCTTTTTTTTTGGGGGGGGGAAGGTACTAAATCTTATTTTCTGAAATACATGTCACTGCCTACTCAACCAAGAAGCAGTCAGAGATAGCACCTTCTCTCTCCTTCCTCCATTTTCTTCACACAGAATTAGTTCCTCATTTATTTATAAATACCTTTATTATAACACTTATCCTTTTCTCCCTGTTTCTCTTTGTAACTAGATTGTAAAATCAATAACTTAATAGACCCAGCATCTATGAAAGCAACTCTAGATTTAGCTGTTGCTTACAAATGTTTGCCAACTTAATGTATTAGCAGGTAATTAATTGATGGCCTTGATTAATGTGACTCTGTGGAGAATCTTTTTTTTTTTTTTTCTGGGAGAGATTTT
>NW_006159921.1:1901868-1921314 GCF_000334495.1 Tupaia belangeri chinensis
AGAGACAGAAAGCGAGAAATCACCCCCCAGGGGGGATGGTCACGCCGCAATCCCTTCTCCTCCATTCTCCTCTCGGGATCTTGGGCACACACGCACACGCGCCCGGCGTGAGTTTTAAGCCACCGGGTCCGGGATGCGAACCACGGTCGACTACGTGGGAGTCCAGCAACATAGCCATTACGCTAACTGCTGGTTCCCTCTGTGGAGAATCTTGTGGTGATTTTTCTCATCCCTTTTTATTCTTTACTGTCAGCTTTCTTCCTCCAAGTCATAGAGCCAATCCTAAGCTTGGTTGTTTTCCTACATTATTTGAGGCATCTGTTTTCAATATCACAGTCCCTCTGTGGTACTTCCCAAGGCTCTCCTCACAATTCAGTCTTACTACCATCAAGACTATGTCATTTGCTTATTATGTCCATCCCCCGGCAGGTGTTGCAAGAGCCTTTTTAACAGATGAACTATATGCAGGTAAAGAAACCCCATCTCTCACCTGCCTTCAGCCCAGAATGAACATCTTTTTGGAGTTCACTTGCAGCAGCCTCACAGCCTTCCAGCTCCTGCCCATACCTCACGTATTCTACCATGATGATGGGACCCTAGGGGAAGAGGGACTCTCCTTGGGGAGAAACTATTGGACAGAGCTAAGGAAGCACAACTGGGCTGATTACCATTGGGGCCAAGGGAGCCATGGGAATCATTAAAAAGTTCCTCAATGCCTTGGGTCAGGTGGTGGCACAGTAACAACACAATTGGACTCACATGGGAAAGGTCCTGAATTCATGTTCCAGGATGTCCCTGAGCACACTGGGCGTGAGTATGCTCATGATCGGGACTGGGTGAGGCTGGGCTTGAGGATAGATTGTGATGTGAAGACCCTGTTGGAAGTGCCTTTCACTCTCTTATAGAGAAGTAATTAAACCATTTTAAAAAGCTTCTAGAGCCAGCAGGTGTGGTGGTTAAGGTGTTGGACTCCTACATGGCCAATTGTGGTTTGAGTCCTGGACCTGGTGTCTTGCTTTCTCACTTTCTGTCTCTCTCTCTCTCTGTCTGCCGCTGGTGAGCACATGTGCCCTGTAGCAAATAAAAAATAGCCATCAGCTCAATGACTCCTCATCCTAGATATAGGGGAGGTCAACTTTTACAGTTAAAATGCACATGCCTGCAGGGTTTTCAAATAACTGAATGAACTAAAAACATGCTAATAGAAAGGGCAGTTAATCTCAGATTCTTTCAACAGAATTTAGCCACTGAGGCCTCACTGAGGAATCCCAGTTTGGGCTCCCTTAAAATTCCTGGCACCCACCTGTGTTGAAAGAACTCATGGCCATGAGGTGCCTTAAACGGCCTATCTGTAATCATATTGCTTCTCAACTCTAACAGCAGTTGTCAGGATCATGGGGAATCTGGTGAAAAATCTGGAACTGGTTCCCTTGGCTGTTTTCCCCTCTTGGGATCCCAATCAATGGAAATTCTCACTCTCATTTTTGGGCCCAGTCTCTTAACTCTCCTAACCAAATTTATCTCTTCTTCCTTAAAAGCCATAAAATTGCAAATAAAAAAAGGAATGCCAACCCCTTGGGGTCTCCACTGAATCCTGCTGAGTCATCCAGCACCAGTAACAGCTCGCTCAACAGCACACCTCAGGACTGCCTCAATGACCTGCCCTTGACACTGCTGTCCCATCTAGATCAGATAGGGCAAGAGTTTGGTGATTCCTGATAAGGTAGGGCTATGCTCCCTTCCGGTATGAAGCAGTTACAAAAGTTGGATCACCCACCTTCAACTCCCCAAAAAGGTTTATGAGGATCATGCCTTCCAGGGGCTAAAATGAGGCAGAAGAAAGCTAGCATATGGAAGCAGGTAAGGGAGCTGAAGCATCTGCCTGTGTGGCTAGATAGAAAAACCAATCAGGGCAGAAATTTCCCTGCCCAAGATAATGTAGGCAGACTAGTAGGTGATGTCTAGCTGATTAAACTACATTTGATATAGCCAATGAGAAAAATCATTGGACCTAGCCACATTGATTAGAGCCAATGAGATGAGAATAGTCCGTGGGTCCAGCCAATGATCAACCAACACGACCTAGGTTAGAAAATGAAAAACCTTGCAGAATGTAACTACTGGGGCCTGTTGAGCCACTCTTTCTGTCTGCTCAGGCCATTCCTCACTCTCAGGATTGTACATTCAATTCTACGTAATAGACTACTTTTTCATTTCAAAAATCAAACCGATCAACCAACTAACCAACAAAACAAACCAAAAACTCAGCTGGAACTCACATAGCCACCTCTGTTGTTTGAGTCCTGGGCTCAGCAGCTTGAGAAATACGCCAGGTGCGTGTGCATGCTCAAAATCCTAACAGGAGGGAGAAATGGAGAAGGCATTGTGGTGTCACCATTCCCCACAGGGGTGCTTTCTCTTCTCCTCACTGTCTCTCTCTGATAAGTACACACACCCTCTAGCAAAAACAAAAACAAAGACTCTGGGAGTTTTAGGAGAACCTATTTCTTAGGCCATTTATTCTTACCCTTGAGAGAATCACAAGATGGCTTGTTAAAAGATTTGTGTGCCCAGCTCAGACATCTTCATTCATCGATGTCAATGGTAACACTAAGATGTTACATTTGTAATGCTAATGAACTGTTTCAGGAACAAGACATTGAGAACCACTCATTTGCTCATCAACACAACCAACACTCTCATGGTGTCATCAAGATAATTGGTTTGATTTATTTCTTCCTTCTTGTTGTAAACTATTTTTTAAGAGAGATTTTTGCTATAGGGTGTGTGTGCTCACCAGAGAGACAGAGATAGAGAGACAGGAAGTGAGAAATCACTCCTCCCCTTGACACAGGGTAACCATGCCACCATCCCTTCTCTTCTATTTTCCTCTCAGGATTTTGGGCACATACTTGCCCAGCGTGAGTTTCTTTCTATTTTTTTTTTTTTTGAGAGGTTTTTTGCTATAGGGCGTGTGTGCTTACCAGAAAGACAGAGACAGAGAGACAGAAAGCGAGAAATCATCCCCCAGGGGGGATGGCCATGCTGCAATCCCTTCTCCATTCACCTCTCAGGATCTTGGGCACGAGCACACACACACACACACACACACACACACCACGTGAGTTTAAACCACAGGGTCCGGGACTCGAATTGTGGTCAACTACATGGGAGTCCAGCGATGTAACCATTATGCTATCTGCTGGTCCTGATACATTTGTCTTTTTGTTGTTGTTAGTTTTCTTGGACCAGCCCAGTAGTTCAATGGTTAAGGGAGCCAGATCCCATATGGCTGACCACAATTCAAATCCTGGCCACAGCGACTTGAGGAACGTACCAGGTGCGTGTGTGTACAAGTCCAAAATCCCGATGGGAAGAAGGAATATATAGGAAAAAGGACTGTGATGTGGCCATCCCCCACACCCCTGGAGTGCACGTGGCCTCTGGCTAAAAAGAAAAACGTTTATTCTATTCCTTGATTTATCTGTTTTCTTTTCTTTCTTTCTTTCTTTTTTTTTTTTTTGAGAGATATTTTTGCTATAGGGTGTGCACATTTGCCAGAGAGACAGAGAGAGACAGAGACACAGAAAGTGAGAAATCACTCCTCTCCCCGTGAGAGATGGCACATCACAATCTCTTCTCCTCCATTCTCTTCTCAAGATTTTGGGCACACGCACATATATGACTGGCTTGTGTTTCAAAACATTAGGTACAAGACTCAAACCAGGGACTACAACACGGGAGTCCAGAGCCTTAACCACTACACCACCTGCTGGTCCTTCCCAGTATGTATTTCAAGTCGCTGGGTCTGGGACTTGAGCCATGTGCTCGACTAATTGGGATCCAGCCGCCTTAACCTCCACATAACTTACTGGCCCAATTTTTTGTTTTCTTATATATTTTTTTCAGTTTTGCTTTGTTTTTGAATTTGCTTTCCATCTTAAAACATTTCTTCATCTGTCTAGTGGTCAATGGTTAGGCGTTAGTATTCAAAAGCAAACCAATGAAACACTGGTTGGAGGCTCTGTGTGCAGGAGCAGGGCCCTCTATCAGGTTGATCAAGTCAGTTGTTTTGTCAGAAGAGAAACCAAGAAGAACCTGACTTATATTTCCTGAATTGGATGGTTGCAGAGAGGAAAGTAAAAACAAAAAACTTCTACCTTTTTAGGTTTGGAATAATACTATACATTGCCCGAGACTTTAAAATGATGCCTATCCTAAGGGAGATGAAGGGAATAAATATACATACGAACAGAAATTTTAAAAACAGATTCTGGGGGCTGGCAGGTGGCTTGGGGGTTAAGGGTGCTGGATTTCCATGTGGCCAAATGCAGTTCGAGTCCCAGACCTGGCGGCTTGTTTTCTCTCTCTCTCTCTCTCATACTCTGTCCCTCTCTGGTCAAATTAAAAATAAATAAACAAATAAGCAAATAAAGTTAAATTAAATAATTATTTAAAAACATAAAATTCAGATTCTGAAATAAAAAGAGGGAAAACCAAGATGCAGGAAAAAGTGGAAATAACTCTATCTGTAAGTACTATTTGAGATACTGGAAAAAGTTAGAGGAAAATGAAGCATAAGCCCTGCCTCCAAGGAGCTCATGATTCAGTGTGCGCAAAGAAAGGCAGAAACACCCAGGAACTGGTGGTCCTGGAACTGAACGCACTGCCCCAAAGCTGGACACGAATGATCACAGCCATGCCCTCTCTGGGCTTGGTCCCCTCCCCCCCCCCATGCTATTTTCTTCCCCAGCCATACCAGTCAAATGAAAGATCATGCTGGGAAAGTAATGTCATCGGCACATCATCCAAGGAGTATTTGGCAAAGAAGGAACAAATCCAAAGAGCAAATGCGGCATTATGGGAAATGTTCAGACAATGTTCCAAGCGAGACCTCTTCCTAAATGCCACAGCGGGCAATGAGGCAGGGAGGCAGGGAGGCAGGGGGTAGAGAAGAATGTCCTTGTTCTGGAGTTCCTATGAACCAATGGACCATTCATCACAGATATTTGTCCATAGATGGGGCATCCTCTGGGTTTTCTCTTGTGTTTGTGGAGACTCTTCAGTTTCAAATCCCTTCCACATCTCTCGCTTCTTAGCCTGGAGTTAGAGGAACCAGTTTCCAGCCAAGTTCTGCCACTCGCTTACTGTTACCTTTGAGCAAATCACTTCTGGGACCAGCAGTTAGCATAATGGCTATGTCACTGGATTCCCACGTAGTCAACTGCGGTTCACTTCCCGGACCCGGTAGCTTAAAACTCACGCCGGCCGCGTGTGCGTGCGTGCCCAAGATCCCAAGAGGAGAATGGAGGAGAAGGGATAGTGGCGTGGTCATCTCCCCGGGGGGGTGATTTCTCACTTTCTATCTCTCTGTCTCTGTCTTTCTGGTGAGCGCACGCGCCCTCTCCAAAAAAAAAAGAAAAAACCTCTTCAAAAAAAAGAAAAAAAAAAAGGTCACTTCTTTCCCAAGTTTCCATTCATAAAACTAAGAAATAGATAGAGCATATATATAGTAATAATTTATCTGCTACAGTTTTATGGGAAGTAATGAGATACAAGTGTGAAAGTGCCTAACAGAGTCCTGCAACAAGAGCAGGTCCTCGACTATGAGTGCATCTCATTGATACTTTATAGACTTTTCACCGTCTGTCATGTGGGAAAACAAGAGAATTTTTTATTAAAGTAGACCTATTAAAAGTTCACTTAGAGGGACCAGCAGATGGCATAATGGCTATGTCACTGGACTCCCATGTAGTCGACCACAGTTTGAGCCCAGACCCAGTGGCTTAAACTCATGGCAGGCACATGTTTGTGCGTCCCCAAGATCCCGAGAGGAGAATGGAGGAGAGGGGATTGCAGCATTGCCATCGCCCTGGGGGGTGATTTCTCACTTTCTGTCTCTCTGTCTCTCTCTGTCTTTCTGGCGAGTGCATGTGCCCTATAGCAAAAACCTCTCCAAAAATAAATTAATTAAAATTAAAAAACAAAAACAAAAAACAGTTCACTTAGGGAGGCTAGCAGGTGGCATGGCGGTTAAGGTGCTGGACTCCCACATGGTCCATGGTGGTTTGAATCCTAGACCTGATGACTTGCTTTCTCACTTTCCCCCTCCCTTTTTCTCTCCCTCTCTTTCTCTCTCTGTCTCTCTCTGGTGAGCACATGTGTCCTACAGCAAAGTTCAAAAATAATAATAATTAATAAAAGTGAAATAAATGAAATATTTTAAAAGTTCACTTAGGGAGAGGCTGGCAGTTGGCGTGGCAGTTAAGGGCACTGGATTCCCACATGGCTGACCACAGTTCAAGTCCCAGACTTGGCGGTTTGCTTTCTCACTTTCCCTTCTTCTCTCTCCTTTCTCTCTCACTCTCACTCTGTCTCTCTTGGTCAAGTTTAACTGAATGAATAAAGTTAAATAAAATAATTCTAAAAGACATGTGTCCTAGCTATCTCAGACTAGTAAAGAGGAAATATTTTTTAAAAAACAGAAAAAAAGAGTTCACCTAGGGAATGGGAGAGTGGGGATCAGGAAGAAAACAGTCAAACAAAACATTTAATAGACACAAAAATAAAAAGTAATCTGTTGTTGATAACGTATGTGGTACTATGCACTGTATTTATGCTGGGGAAAAACCATGTTATACATTATAAAAATATATTATTTTAAAGTTAAATATATATACGTGTGTGTGTGTATGTGTGTGTGTGTGCTTTGTAAATAAAAAAGAGAAAAATAAAGTTCACTCCTGGGGCCAGTAGGTGGTGTAGAGGTTAAGACAACTGGATTCCACATGGCCAACTGTGCAGTTAGAGCCTGGAACCCAGCAGCTTGAAAAACATGCCAGGCGTGTGCACATGCATGCCTACAAAGCACGTGGCATGGTGGTTAAGGTGCTGGAGTCCCACATGGCTGACCCCAGCTTGAGTCCCGAACTTAGTGGCTTAAAAATCACACCAGGCGCATGTGGGTATGTGTCCAAAATCCCAGGAGGAGAATAGAAGAGAAGGGATTGTGGCAAGGCCATCTCTCCTTGGGTGTGATTTTTCACTTTCCCTCTTGGTGTCCCTCCCTCTGCCCCTCTCCAGGGAGCGCATGTGCCCTATGGCAAAAACCTTTAAAAAAAAAAATAAGAATAAAAAGGATGGAGGACAGGGAATTGTAGTGAGGCCATCCCCACGGTTGGGGGGGTGGGGTGGGGCAGGGCATGATTTCTCACTTTCTCTCTCACTCTCTCTAGTGAGCACAGGTGCCCTATTAAAAAACAAAAGCAAAAACAAAATTCACTTCCTGCTACAAATCACTATGCGTTTGCCTAATCTCTTCATGGCTGCCTGCATCTCCTGGTTCCTCAGGGTGTAGATCATGGGGTTGAGCATGGGGGTCATGACTGTGTAGCTGACGGACACAGTCTTGTCCATGGGGAAGGGGGTGAAGGGTCGGGAGTAGATATAGATGCAAGGAATGAAGATCATGGAAACCACAATGATGTGGGTGGTGCAGGTGGAAGCTGCCTTTCTCCTTGCCTGCTCTGAGTGGGACCTCAGCATCACCAGGATGACAGTATAAGAGATCAAAAGGAGGAGGAACCAGATGAGAACCAGCATCCCGCTGTTGGAGATCATGAGGAACTCCAGGAGGGAAGTGTCAGTGCAGGCAAGCCTCAGTACTTGGGGGACATCGCAGTAGAAGTTGTCCAGGACATTGGGGCCACAGAAAGGCAATGGGAGCATCAGAGCCAGCTGGACAATAGAGTGGACAAAGCCCCCTACCCAGGCAGCCACTACCAACCCTACACAGAGTTGAGTGTTCATGATGGTGACATAGTGGAGGGGCCGGGAGATGGCTATGTAGCGGTCATAAGCCATCACTGAGAGGAAGAAGACAGTCCCACCTCCCAAAAGGTGGAAGAAGAAGATCTGGGCCATGCAGCTCTGGTAGGAGATGGTCTTGGTCTCATTAAAGAAGTCCACCAGCATCTTTGGGGAAGTGACTGTGGAATAGCAGAGGTCTATGACAGCCAGGTTTCGGAGCAGAAAGTACATAGGTGTGTGGAGCCAGGAGTCAAAAGTCACTGTGACCATGATAAGGAGGTTTCCCACAACCGTGATGACATAGATAAATAGGAACACCACGAACAGCAATTTCTGGAGCTCCTGGGTTTGGGAGAACCCCAAGAGGATAAACTCTGACACCCTCGTGATGTTCTGTGGTTCCATGAGATCTTCCCCACATGCCTAGAGAGAAACCATGCAAAACAAAACAGTCATTAAAATTAGATCATTTTCCAGGGCCATCGGATGGTATGGTGGTTAAGGTGCTGACAGAGGTTTGAGTCCCGGACCCAGCGGCTTGAAAATCACACTAGGTGTGTGCGCATGCATGCCCAAAATCCTGAGAGGAGAATGGAGGAGAAGAGATTATGAAATGACCATCTCTTCGGGTGGTGATTTCTCACTTTCCTTCTCTCTGGCGAACATGCCCACACTATGGCAAAAACCTAAAAAAGGAAAGAAAGAAAAAAAGAAAAGAAAAAAAATTGGATTGTTTTCCTTTGGAGGGTCAGAATTGAGCTGTCCAAAATCATTGTTAAGTACCATCCTAAGATGTAGCTTAGGATGATAAATCTGTTTTCAAGGCTTTTCATGCACCTCCATCACATGACATATTCTATTTTGGGGGCAATTTAGGGTAAACCATTTCCCTTTGGACCATGCTATTCTCATGTATGGGCTTCATGACTGACTCCTATTCATACCTGCTGTGCCCAGCATAGTGTTTTGTGACCCACGGGCTTCACAAATCCAGATGAATCCATCAATGAATGAACAAGTAAGTACTTGTGACCACAAATATCATCAGCCTATGTGCATACATCTTGACGGCACGTAGAGTGTAATGTTTTGAGGTAAGCAAATAAATGCTTCTTAATGGCAGAAGTTTGAGAAACTACATATGGTTCATTGTTGAAGATAGAGATGTATGGGTCAGCAGAAATTGTCATGTATAAATTCAGTGGTAAATAAGAAGAAAAACAAGCAGATGATCTTGGCTCTAGTGAAGCTGGAATGATGAGTGCTTTTCAAACCTTTCTATATAAATATTCTTTACCAGTCTTTGTTGCCCTGAATCACCTGCAAGGATAAGTAAAAAAAAAAGCCAGGACAAATGCAGTGATTTTTAATGAGTTTTCCCCTTGAACTCTCATATTTTACATTTTTAAAGTTATGTGCATTTTTTATTGATATTATATACATGTCCCTAGTAATCCTTGGGAGGCTTCCTAAAATTTAAGTATCATGGGACCAGCAGATGGTGTAATGGTTATTTCGCTGGACTCTCACATGCCCAACTGTAGTTTAAGTCCTGAACCCGGTGGCTTAAAACTCATACTGGACTCAAGAGAATATGTGCCCAAAAATCCCAAGAGAAGAATGGAGGAGAAGAGATTTGCAGCGTGGCCATACCCCCTGGGGAGTGATTACTCACTTTCTGTGTCTCTGTCTCTCCAGCAAGTGCACATGTCCTATACCAAAAATCTCGCTCTCAAAAAAAAAATTTTTTTTTAAGTATTGAGGTTTATAAAGCTTTGGCAAGACCTAGGCATTATAGAAACTTAGAGGGTAATCTGGGCCAGCTAGTGGTGTGGTAGTTACAGCCACTGGATCCCTTATGGTAAAACACATGGTTTGAGTCCTGGACCTAGGAGCTTGAGAAACATGCCAGGTGCATGTGCACGTGTGCCGGAAATCCTGAAAGAAGAATAGAGAAGGCATTGCAGTGAAACCATCTGCCCTGGAGTGGTGCTTTCTCTCTCAAGTTAGTGCATGTGCCCTGTAGGATACTAAAAAACTTTAGAAAAAAGAAACAAAAAAAAAAAAAAAAAAGAAAGAAAGAAAGAAAAGAAGAGAAAAGAAAATTGAGGATGGAGCCCAGGCACTGTGGCACTACAGTAATGCAAGTAACCTGCAAGCCTGGGGGCCATATGCTGACTGAGTTTGGATCCCTGGGTTGGCCCGAAGGCATGCTCGGCCCACATTTAGGCGCCCTGGATCCTGAAGGACTGGAGGATTGAGGAGAGGGGATCACAACATTATGTACTTGTCAAGGGTGCTTCCTTCTCTCTCCCTTGCTCTCTGTTGCACATTCTGTGCTTTCCATCATAAAAATAAAGGGGGAAAAAAGGAAAACAGAGGATGGCAAGAGATGTGGTTCTTTAGTTCAGTGAGTGAAAGTTCTAGAAGACATTCTCTTGAGAAATAAACCAAGTTCTTTGGTGTTAAAACCCATGCCCTTGGGTTACATTTTTCCAGAGCTGTAATTGCTCAGGAAAACTTGTCCCAAGGACCTACCCTACAAAGATCTCTCCTCCCTGATTCCCACCTGATACATGGGAAGGACAAGAACAGTTGCACTGATGTTCTTACAAAGCAACTGAATGAATATATGTAAAAATATCTCTATCGGGACCAGCAGTTAGCGTAATGGCTATGTCGCTGGACTCCCACGTAGTTGACCGCGGTTCGAGTCCCGGACCCGGTGGCTTAAACTCACGCCGGGCGCGTGTGCGTACGTGCCCAGGATCCCGAGAGGAGAATGAAGGAGAAGGGATTGCGGCGTGGCCATCCCCCCTGGGGGGTGATTTCCTGCTTTCTGTCTCTATGTCTCTGTCTGTCTGTCTGGCGAGCGCACGCGCCCTATAGCAAAAACCTCTCACACACAAAAAAAATATCTCTATCGACCTTAGTAGACAAATATATAACACAATCATCTCTAAAACTATCTATGAAGGACTACAATACCCGAATACTGCCATGTTTATTTTTACACAAAGCTCACATTTATCTTCAAATATTTATATAAAAATGATTCTCCAGGAGAGTGGGACATCCAGCTTCTGAGCAGGAACCCTTGTATCCTGAGCAACAAAAGATAGAACTAAAAATGGGTGACGTTGAGAAAGGCAAGAAGAGTTTTGTTCAGAAGTGTGCCCAGTGCCGCACCGTGGAAAAGGGAGGCAAGCAGAAGACTGGCCCAGATCTCCATGGTCTATCTGGGCAGAAGACAGGTCAGGGCCCTGGATTCTCTTACGCAGATGCCAACAAGAGCAAAGGCATCCCCTGGGGAAAGGATACCCTGATGGAGGATTTGGAGAATCCCAAGAAGTACATCCCTGGAACAAAAATGATTTTTGCTGGCATCAAAAAGAAGTCCAAAAGAGCAGAACTGACAGCGTATCTTAGAAAAAGCTGCTCATGAGTAACAGGTGGCCGCTGCCCTATTTATGACAAAACAGAAATGCCTCACCTTTTTTCTGTGTGCCGTGTTTTAATTGATCTCCTACAGCAGAACTCAGATCAGGAATGGCTGACAGGATATTTTTGTTGGGCAATCCTGATTTAAGTAAGACTGGCTTGTGGTTAAATGAATACTGTTGGGTTTTCATTTTTGATGGTAATTCCAGTTCAGTAAGTGCTATCCTATTTGCCCTCTCTAAAGATAGAAGCGGTAGTTCATTAGTGATGATCGCCTTTCTACGAAGGTGGTGAGTCCGTCTCAAAGCCTACTGGAGACCGGTTTTATTTAGGCTTCCATGTAATTGGTTATAAGAATATATAAATGCTGGAGGAATCCTTTTACTTCTCAAAACCAAGCAGGCTCACCTCCGTTTTAATTTGTGTTCCTTAACCCATTAAAGGCAAGGGCTGAAGATAAGGTAGCGATGTCTACCCTATGTATTTGGTCATAACTCTGCCAATCTAATTAGAATTCCCTGTATCTAAAACATTGCCTTTTACTTACCGACAGACATTTTAGTGTGGTTTGAGTATACTATCAAAGGATATGTAACACTTTACTTATTTTATAAATGGTTTATAAGATCAGACACCTTTGAAAATCAATGTGACAAGATTTAGTAGCAAGTTAAATTTTACCTTTGAATTCTATTATCTAAGTCAGACTAAGTTAAATTTCAGAATTGTCTTTAGGCAACTGTTCAAAAACACATAGAAACTGAAGAACTACTGTATAGGTGTGATTGGTAATGGTGCTTTGCCAATTTATTACAAGGATTAAAGTACTGACGATATACCATCAGTGTAGATTTATAAATTATGTGATAAGACTTATGATAAATTAAAAATCAAATGACAGATCATGAACAAAAAATGATGCTCTAAAAAGATGCATTCTGTTAATTCAATGGCTTCAAAAAAGAATACCTTGACTTTGCCTTAAGTGCTCTGTTAAAAGAGGGAGGAACATGGGACCAGCAGTTAGCGTAATGGCTATGTTGCTGAACTCCCACATAGCCGACCGTGGTTTGAATCCTGGACCCGGTGACTTAAACTCACGCCGGGTGTGTGTGCATGTGTGTCCAAGATCCCTAGAGGGGAAATGGAGGAGAAGAAATTGCGGCGTGACCATCCCCCCTGGGGGGGTGATTTCTCGCTTTCTCTCTGTCTCTCTCTGTCTTTCTGGCGAGTGCACGCACCCTATAGCAAAAACCTCTCCAAAAAAAAAAAAAAAGAGGGAGGAACATGTAAACCAAGGTTCACAAACTGCTGATAATTGCAGGAAAACGATGATAGATACAGTAAAGTTCAATACACTATTTTCTCTATTTTGTTGGTGTATAAACATTTTCATTATAAGGGACTAGCAGAGGGCATAATGGCTACGTCGCTGGACTCCCATGTAGTTGACCGCAGTTCGAGTCTCAGACCCAGCAGCTTAAACTCATGCTGGGAGCGTGTACGTGTGTGCCCAAGATCCCGAGAGGAGAACGGAGGAGAAGGGATTGCGGCATGGCCATCCCCCCGGGGGATGATTTCTCGCTTTCTGTCTCTCTGTCTCTCTCTGTCTTTTTGGCGAGCACACACACTATAGCAAAAACCTCTTCAAAAAATGTTTTTTCCATTATAAAACAGATGAGACTGAACTCATAGTGCAGGAATAAGCCCTGTCACGAAGAGCTGGATCTCACATGGCTGACCACAGCTCAAATCCTGACCCCTGGTGACTTAAAAAAACATGCCTGGTGTATACATGTGTGTGCCTGACGTGATGAAGAAAATGGAGGAAAAAGGATTGTACAGTAGCCAAACTCCATTGAGGGAGTGCTTTCTCTCTTCCTCCCCACCTCTAGCACATGCAAACATCCTACAGCAATTATGACAACAACAACAAGATGAAAAGCCTCAGAGATACTCTAATTTTGATCCTAATGTCTGTGTTATTTGGGAATTTCTACTTTGAATGCACTATGTATAAATTATGATTAGAAGAAGGGATTTGAAAATAGCATGTGAAGGAATGTTATTATCTAGAAACTCCGGCTGTTATTTTGTATTTCTTACTATGGCATATGAAATTTATTTAGAGTGTAGACGAGCTAGGGCTGGTCTTATAGCACAGTGGTCAAGTGCTATGCATGAGGAGCTGGATCCCACCGGCCAACTCTGGTTAGAATTCCAACCCTGACAGCTTGAGAACATGGCAGGCACATGTACACGCATGCCCCAAATCCTGATGAAATGAAAAACTGGAGAAAAAAGGATTGTGATGTGACCACTCCCCACTGGTGGGAGGTGCTCTCTCTTTCTCTGTCTCTCTGTCTCTCTGATGAGTGCATATGCTCTCTGTCAACAAAATTATTTATGTGTGTGTGTGTGTATTCAGGTATACAATTTCATAAGTAAAATGATTCACAACTGTAAAAGCATACCATCATTGCTACCTCCCCAATCCCAGGTACAAATAACACTCTCAGCTGCTGTCAGCAATTTTTCTCTTAATGTACATGAATTCTTTTTTTCAAATTTTAGAGGGCCAGTAATGGTGTGGTGGTTGAGGCAATGAATTCCCACAAGGCCAACTATGGTTTGAGTCCTGGACCTGCTGGTTTGAAAGTCACACTAGACACGTGTGTGTGCATGCCCAAAATCCCAGGAGGAGAATGGAGAAGGGATTGTGGTGTGGCCATCCCCTCAGGGGATTATTTCTCACTTTCCCTCTCTGCCTCTATCTGTCTCTCTCCAGTGAGCACAAGTACCCTATGGCAAAGATCTAAAAAAAACATTTGTCAGAGGGTGTGTGCATTCATGAAAGAGAGACACATGGGGGGAGGGTTGATAAGAAAGCACTCCCCATGGATCATGGTTACATCACAATCCCTTCTCCTCCATCTCTCTCCTTTCAGGATTTTGGGCATACACGCACACACATGTGCCTGGTGCATTTTCAAGATGCTGTATCTGGGACTTGAACTTCACGGTTGGCCATGTGGGACCCAGCTGCCTTACCCACCACACCATTGCACAAAAGTCAACTTCCTAAAAGACATATCTTCCCTCTACTTCAAAGTGTTTTTGAAAATTTTCCAGGGTTCTTTATTGTCTACAGGAAAGTGTTCACAGTTAGATGGATTTCAGGAGCTTCCACACAAACTGGCTCCTACCTTTCTAGACCATTTGCCACTTAGTAGTAATAGCAGTAGATATTATGTCAGTAGTAATTGTCATTTATCATAGTGAACATTGAGTGTTTACTGTGTGTTAGGCATTATATTAAACATTATACCAACATATAAATGCTTATTGCATGTATCCTACTCAATTCTCACATGCTGATGAAGTATAGTAAGTACTATGGACCATTCCCACTTTGCAGACAAGTACATTAAAGTTTAAAGAGATTAAATAATTTGCCCCAGATTGCATGAACAATGAGTAGAAGAGCTCGAATACTGAGCTAGGTCTCATTGACCCCTGAATCTTTATTCTTTCTAACTACTATGATTCTCTTATTTGCTCTCCTCTAAGGATCTTCAGCTTCAACCATATTACTCTCCTCCTTGGTGACTCAGGTTTCAGGGCCTCTCATCTGCTCAGTGCTCCACCTGGATAGCCTTTCTGTCCTCTTCAACTATCTGAATTCTATCCCTCATTCAGGGTTCAAGAGTAATTAGGTCTTCTATAACAATGCCACAAATTGGTATTTTTCCATGAGGTTATCTTTCTCCTCACCTGTTTTAATTCAATATAAATTCAATACTTCAAGTACTACACAATGGCTAGTACACACAGAGCCTTTCTTATAAATGATTCCCTGAATAATGTTTCATGGTGGAATGCTGAGACTGACCAGACCACTATGAGAGTTGAGGAGAGAGATCACTGAATGAAGAAATGTGGTTTAAGGAACCTGAAGGGAATCCAATCATCTGAATTCCTAATATCTCCAAATTTACAAACCCAAAGACATCATTTCAGTACAGTGAGCATTCTTTCCATAAGCTCACAAGAATCTTTGAAACGTCTTCTTCTACCTACCTATCTAGAGAATAGATTTAGAGAGATTCTAAACAGGAATGAAAATAAAGAGACATGAGGGAGGGATATGGATATGTATGGGGAAAGGGGTGAATTCCAGACCCCTTCCTGTTGTTATTCAATCTTATGTCCCATTTGTCTTTTCTCTTAAGAAATCAGCCTACACAGGAATGGGAGGAGTGGAGGAAGAATAAGTGGGTTCCCAAATTGAAGTGAATCAAGTCTATGGTTATCCTGTGGGAGCACTAACAGATTTTACTAAACACAAGATATAAGAAAAGGGAAGCTAAGAAGGAGGGATAGAAGAAGGAATAAAGAAAGAAGGAATGAAGATCCAGAGTGAGTGGGAAAGGCAGCAGGCAGGAAAAGGAGGAAAGCAGCAGAAGAAAAGAGGATTAAAAAGAAACACTAAAGGGCGGGAAGTGTGGCAGCAAGACCTGTGTGTGTTTTCTCCTAGGTGTGGGAAGATGCTGTAGTATGTCTGTGGGAGGTGGAGGAGAGAACAGTTTGTCTATATTTTGCTCTTCCACCTACTTTCTGTCCTAAATTCCACCCAACATATGAGCCTGTACAGACAAAAGTCTTAGCTCCCGATAAAATAAATTGTTCCCTAAAACCCATTCCCCCAGCGTGTTTGCCCAATAACTTCCCCATATCCTCCCTCCACTCCACACTCACAATAGGATTTGGAAGAGGCCTTCTCAGTGTTGACTTGATCATGGAGAAGACACCTTCACCTACCTCCAGCACCAAGTGATCAAGGAGACTTAAGGTCCCCCATTTTTCAGACCATTTTTCTCTTGTGGTGCCATTCTTCTGGTCTCTTTCAGATCGAGAATACATATAGGATTGGCCTTAGAGAAGGGATATTCCTCAGGAGACCAAATTTAGGCTTAATTTTTAAGATAAACCTGAGCTCAGGCTGCTGAGGGCAAAGGAACAATGGGAGTTATTAAAATGTTTGTGAACTGTTGCATCAGATCCACATCACCGTTAAGAGACTGTCTCGGGGCCAACACTTCAGGAGAACTGATCATAAGACTAAGATGAAGAAGAATAAGAGCCCTTAAGGGAAGTGAATTCCCTAGGAGGTTTACAAGAACCACATCTCAGTGTCAATACCATGGGCAGTACAAGGCCTCCATCCTCTCCTATCACCACTGTAGTTGGAACACGTTCCAACTTCTGATGTGCTGTCCTCACAGTGAGAGGAACTTTCTCCATATTCACCATTCTTTTTTTTTTTTTTTCATTTCATTTTCTTCCATACATTCAATCACATTATTATTTGTCTTACAAAATGGATATTTCAACAGATGAACATTTCTCCCTAACACAGTTGATAAAACTACAAAATATCTTCAACAGATAATACCACACCTCTTTGTGCCATTAATGCTTTGCCTCCCTGTCCCTCCCCCAAATGTCCTTCCTCAGACCCTCCTATTTCACACACACTATATCTGGTATTTACATCTATATACTGTGTTTCTATATCCTTATTCAATTAGTTTCAGTCATACAGTGCAGACACTTGGTATATATTAAGTGGGGACATATAATGCCTCTCCTTCATAGCATGGCTTGCTTCACTCAGCACGAAGGCTTCCATATTCATCCACTTCCTGTCAAAAGCTAGGGTTTTTTAAATGGCTGTATAGTATTCCATTGAGTATATGTGCCACAGTTTTTCTATTCATTCGTCAGTTCGTGGGCATTTTGGTTGTTTCCATGGCTTAGCAATTGTAAATAGTGCCACAATAAACATCAATGTGCAAGCACTTTTCCGATTAAGTATTCTTCTGTCCTTTGGGTAGATTCCCAGGAGTGGGATTGCTGGATCATATGGTAGTTCTATTTGTAGATTTTTGAGGAATCTCCAAATTGTTCTCCACAGTTGTTAAGTGCAGATCGATTGGTTTTAGTATCTTCAACAGTTTTGTAGTAATAACATAATCTAACTCTAGAACATTTTCATTCTCGATGCCGCAATCCTCCAGCCTCCATAGGTTTTTGCCATAGGGCGGGCGCCACCACGCCCAACATTTTCATTCTCCAAAAGAAACTTCCACTCCAAAAAGAAACCTCATGCCCTTTAACAGTCACTACCCATTCTATTCTCTCCTCAGCCTCTGGAAACCATAAATATACTTTTTGTCTCTGTAGATGTGCTTGTCCTGGACATTTCATATACATGGAATCTTATAATATGTGGGGTTTTGTGTTTTGCTTTTTTCACTTATGTTTTCAAGTTTCATTCATGTTGCAGCATGTATCTGTGCTTCATTCCTTTTTAATGACTGATGGATATTCCACTAAATGGATATACTACTTTGTTCATCCATTCATCAGTTCTTGGACATTTGGGTTGTTTCCTCTTTTAAGTTCTTATGAATAATGCTGCTAGCAACATTGATGTACAAGATTTTGTGAGGATATATGCTTTCATATTTCTTGGGTATATACCTTAGTGTAGAATTGCTGGAATTTTTAAAAAGAATTATTTATTTAATTGTATTTATTATTTCAAAATTTGCTATAGGGTAAGTGTACTCATCAGAGGAGGAGAGAGAGAGAGAGAGAGAAAGAGAAAGTGAGAAAGCAAGCCACTAGGTCTGGGACTCAAACTGCAATTGGCCATGTAGGAGTCCAGAGCCTTAACCATCACACTGCTTGCTGACCCCAAATTGCTCGATTTTATGGTAATTCTATGCTTAACTTTTTGAGGCATGGCCAGCCTGTTTTTCAAAGCAACCATACCATTTTATATTCCTACCAGAAGTGTATGAGAGTTCCAGTTTCTCCATATCAATACTTCTTATTATCTTGCTTTTTTATGATAACTATCCTAGTGGGAGTGGCATACTATCTTGTTATTCTGAATTGCATTTCTTTAATGATCCAATAGTTTGATTATCTTTTTATGTCCTTGTGGGTCATTTGTATATACTCTTTGGAGAAATGTCTAGTATAACCCTTTACCATTTTATAATTGGGTTGTTTGTCTTTTTCTTGTTGAATTACAAAGATTTTTATATATTCTGGTCATTAAAATTTTATAAGATATAGGATTTACAGATGTTTTCTCCCATTCTGTAGATTTTTTTTACCCTCTTAATAGTGTGCTTTACTGCACAAGAGATTTAAAAAGTCCAATATATTTATTTGTTGTTATCATTGCTAGGGATTTTTATGTCAAATTTAAGAATCCACTGCCAGACCTGAGGCCATGAAGATTTACTCCTATGCTTTTTCTTCTATGAGTTTTATAGTTTTAGCTCTTCTATTTAGATCATTAGTTAATTTTGAATTACCTTTTACATATGGAGTGAAGCAATTTCATAGTTTTGCATGTGGTTATCCATTTGTCTCAGCACCATTTGTTGGCGAGTCTTTCTTCTTCATTGAATAGCCTTAGTATCAATGCCAAAAATCAATTGGCCATACATATTTTGGTTTATTTCTGAACACCCAGTACTATTCCATTGACATTTTTCTATATGGCATGACAACACTGTTTTTATTATTTTAACTTTTTAGTAATTTTTGAAGTTGAAAAATATGAATCCCATTTATTTATTTATTTATTTATTGTCGTGCTGTTTTGATTATTACAGGCTTCTTACAGTTGCATTTCAATTTGAGTATTGGATTTCCCATTTCTTTAAAAAAGGTCATTGAATTTTTGAGATGTTCTATCAAATCTATAAATCCCTTTTGGAAATATTGCCATCTCAACAGTGTTAAGCCTTCCAATTCATGAATATGGGGTGCCTTTTGATTTAATTCTTCATTAGTTTTTTTCAGCAATGCCTTTTAGTTTTGCATGTATAAGTCTTTCACCTCCATGACTGAAAGTTTTCCTATACACTTTATCTTTTTCAATGTTATTGCAAATAGAATTGTTTACTTAACTTATTTTTCTGATTGTTTTTACTAGAAACACATTTTTATGTGTTGGTCTTGAACTGTGCAACTTTGATGAATTAATTTATTAACACTAATATTTTTGTGAGGATTCTATGGGATTTTTAAATATATGAGATTCTGTCATCTGAAAATAGATAGTTTTACTTCTTCCTTTCTTCTTCTTTTTTTTTTTTTTTTTTGGAAGGG
>NW_006159921.1:1921529-1929288 GCF_000334495.1 Tupaia belangeri chinensis
CAGCGACACAGCCATTATGCTAACTGCTGGTCCCACTTCTTCCTTTATAATATAAATACCTTTTATTTCTCTTTCTTGCTTATTGCTCTGGCTAGAACTTTCTAGCACAACATTGAATTGAATAATAGTGGTTCAAGTAAACATCCTTGTCTTGGTCCTGATTTTAGAGGAAAACAAGAAAAATTTTAGTCTTTCACCATTGAATGTAATGCTAGTTATGGGTTTCTCACAAATGCTACCTTTTTATTCCTAATTTTCACACTGTGTGTGTGTGTGCGTGTGTGTTTAATCTTAAAAGGATGTTGAATTTTTTTCAAATGCTTCTGCTTCTTTTGAAATGACTATGGGTTTTTTCCCCCCTTTGTTTAAATAAGGTACTATATTACATTGATGCTTTTCTTATATTTAACCACCCTAACATTCCTGGGATAAATCCCATTTGGTCATAGTGTTTAATTCTTTTAATGTGCTGTTGGATTTGGTTTGCTAGTGTTTTGTTGAGAATTTTAGGTTTTGTATTTATATGGCATGTAGTTCTTTTCCTGTGGTTATCTTTATCTGATTTTGGTATCAGAGTAGCATTGGACTCATCAAGTATGTTAGAAAATGTTTCCTCTGTTTCTATTTTTACAAGAGTTTGAACAGTATTGGTGTTTATTCTCCTTTAAATGCTTGATAGAATTCACCAGTGAAACCTTCTAGTTCTGGAATATTTGTGGTTGGAAGATTTCTGAATACCAATTCAATATTTACTTATTATAGGTCTGTTGAGCTTTTCTATTTTTTTTAGGTCAGTTTTGTTTTGCTTCTAGAAATGTGTACATTTAACCTAAATTATCCAATTTGTTATCACATAACAATTTGTTAGTATTATTACTATTTTATAATCTTTTAAATTTATGTAAGGTTGGTAGTAATGTCTGCTTATGTTTCTGATTTTATTTATTTGCCTCTTCTTTTTTAGCTCTTAGTCAATTTAGCTAAGGGTTTGTAAATTTTGTTGATCTTTTCAATAACCAACTTTTGGTTACATGATTATTCTATTATTTTTAAATTTTCTATTTTACTTATTTTGTCCCTAATTATTATTATTATTATTAGTTTGCTCTTTTCTTTCTAGTTCCTAAAAGTTTAAAGCTAGACAGTAGATTTGAGATCTTTCTTCTTTTCTTTTGGTTATTGTTTTTTGTTTTTGCTGTAGGGTGCATCTACACGTAAGAGAGAGGAAAAGTGAGAAATCACCATTTCCGGGAGGGAGGGATGAAGGGGTGGCCATGCCTCGATCCCTTCTCCTCCATTTTGGGTATGCTGGATACAAATGCACCCAACGCAATATTCAAGCTGCCGGTCTGGGACTTGAACCATAGTTGACCATGTGGGGGTTCAGAGTCCTATCCACCACACCACCTGCTGGCCCCAGTCTCTTTCTTTCTTCTTTTTTAATGTAGACTTTTACAGCTATAAATTTCCCTCTAAATACTACTTTCACTGCATCCTATGCTGATGAATTGTTTTTGTGTTTGCCTTCATCTCAAAGTATTTTTAAATTTTACTAGTGGTTTCTAGCTTTATTCCATTGTGGTCAGAGAAGATACTTTGGATGATTTTCATCTTTTAACATTTATTGATATTTGTCTTATGGTCTAATATATACTGTCCTGAAGATTGTTTCATGTGCATTTGAGAACATGCATTCTGTTATTCCTGGGTGTTCTTCTTTTAGGTCTAGGTAGTTTATAGTATTAATCAATTTCCTTATTTCCTTACTGACCCCACCCCAGCTTTCTTTTGGTTACTATTTGCATGGGATAGCTTTCCTATCTTTTCCCTTTAAACTTATTTTGTCTTTGGATTTAAAGTTGGTTTCTTAAAAGTAGCATATAATTAAATTATTACATTTATTATTATTTTTTTTTTGGAGAAGTTTTCACTATAGGGTGTGTGTGCTCGCCAGAAAGACAGAGAGAGACAGAGAGACAGAAAGCGAGAAATCATCCCCCAGGGGCGATGGCCATGCAACAATCCCTTCTCCATTCTCCTCTCGGGATCTTGGGCAAACACGCTCACGTGCCCGGTGTGAGTTTAAGCCACGGGGTCCGGGACTCGAACCGCGGTTGACTACATGGGAGTCCAGCGACATAGCCATTACACTAACTGCTGGTCCCTTCTTAAATTATGATATTTAAATCCATCCTTCAAACCTCTCCTTTAATTGATCAGTTTATTTATACTTAAAGTGATTACTGATAATAAAGGTCTTATTTTTAGCATTTTAAAATTATATTTATTATTATCATAATCTTGTTTATATTACATTGAATCACATGTATCTTTACAGTGTATTACATTTATTTTTCCAGAAGGAATACCCTGCATGTTAGTCAAGTCAGGGGTATTACTATCCACATCATCATCATCAAATAGCTTTTCATAATTTTTTCCAGATTTTAATTATTATTCTCATTTTTTAAAACATTTAATCACTATATGTCATTTTGTTTATAAAAAGAATTTACCCAACATGAAATACTTCTCAGACCAGTCCAGTTGAGAATACTATACATGTTATCATCAACAGGTAACAAACCATTTCTGTGTCTTACTAATGTCATGCCTCTCTATTTGTTCTCTCACTATCCTTCTCTGTACTCTTCCCTTCTCCTGCCCCATTCAATGCTGTCTTCAGCATCCCTAACTATTTTCACTGCTTTTATGTCCTCCAATATTTTGATCTTTACCATGCGGTGCAGATAGTTGTATATATTAAGTGGATACACACAATATCTTTCTTTCATATCTGGGCTTGCTTCACTCAGCAATAGATCCTCCATATCTGACCACTTTCTACCAAATGCCAGAGTCTTGTTTTTTATGGTTGAGTTGTATTCCATAGAGTATATGTGTCACACTTTTTCAATCTATTAATCTATTTGTGGACATTTGGATTGGTTCCATGTCTTAGCAATCGTGAATAATGCTGCAATAAACATTGATGTGTAAACACTTTTCTGACTGAGCATTCTCTAGTCCTTTGGATAGATACCTAGAAGTAGGATTGCTAGTAGTTCTATTTGTAGGTCTTTGAGGAACTTCAAAATTGTTCTCCACAGTGGCTGAACCAGTTTATACCCCCATCAACAGCATAGGAGAGTTCCCCTTTCACCACATCCCCATCAACACTTACCATTTTTTATATTTTTAATCTTCATCATTCTGACAGGGGTTAGGTGGTATCTCATTGTGGTTTTTATCTGCATCTCCCTTATGATGAGGGATGCTGAGGACTTCCTCATATGGTTTTTGGCTGTTTGTATGTCTTCCTTAGAGAGATTTTTGTTCAGTTCATTTTCCCATCTTTTAATTGGGTTAGTCATTTTTATTTTTAAGTAAGCCACTTGAGTTCCCTGTGTATTCTGGTTATCAGTCCCTTGTCTGAGGCATATTTACAAAAATATTCTCCCATTCTGAGTGTTGTTGGTTCACAATTGTTACTGTGTCCTTTGCTGTGCAGAAACTTCTTAGTCTGATGTAGTCCCAGCTGTCTATTTTAGTGATTGTTGCCTGTTCTTTGGTAGTCTTATTTAAGAAGTCTTTGCCTACCCCAATGTCTTCCAGAGTTTTCCCAGTATTTTCCACCAGCAGTTTTATAGTTTGAGGTCTTAGGTTCAAATCTTTGATCCATTTTGAGTAGAGGGAGTGATATGCCACCCACCCCACTCTTCTTGTGCAGGATTGCTTTGCCAATTCGAGGTCTTTTATGATTCCAGACAAATTCTATGATTGCTTTTTCTAGATCTATGAAGAATATCTCTGGTATTTTGATTGGAATTGCATTAAATATGTAGCTTAATTTGGGTAGAATTGCCATTTTGATTATGTTAATTCTTCCAATCCAGGAACATGAGATATCCTTACACTTTTTTATGTCCTTTGCAACATCTTTTTAAAAGATTTTCATAGTTTTCTTTGTAAAGGTCTTTGACTTCTTTAGTTAGGTTTATCCCTAGGTATCTTATACATCTTGTGGCTATGGTAAAAGGGATTCCATCTTCAGCTCTTCTTTGTTCAACTTCTCTATATATAGAAATGCTATAGATTTCTGGATGTTGATCTTGTATCCTGCCACTTTACTGTATTCATTTATTACTTTGAGAAGTTTTTTCATGGAAACCTTTGGGTCTTCTAAGTATACCATCATGTCATCTGCGAATAAAGATATTTTCAACTCTCCTTTGCCTCCTTAAATCCCATGTGTTTTGTTTTTCCTTTTTTTTTTTTTTTTGGAGAGGTTTTTGCTACAGGGCGCACGCGCTCACCAGACAGAGACAGACAGAAAGACAGAAAGCGAGAAATCACTCCCCTGGGGGGCATGGCCACGCCGTAATCCCTTCTCCTCCATTCTCCTCTCAGGATCTTGGGCATGCACGCACACGCGCCTGGCATGAGTTTAAGCCACTGGGTCCGGCACTTGAACCGCGGTCGACTATGTGGGAGTCCAGTGACATAGCCATTATGCTAACTGCTGGTCCCTAACTTCTAGCAGTATATTAAAAAGCAGTGAAGAAAGGGTCAGCCTTGTTTAGTACCAGTTTTTAGCGGAAAAACTTTTAGCTTTTCCCCACTCAGTATAATGCTAGCTATAGGTTTTTCATACATGGCTTTTATTGTGTTGAGAAATGACCCTTCTATACCAATCTTACTGAGAGTCTTAATCCTGAAAGGATATCGTATTTTATTAAATGCTTTCTCTGCATCAGTTGAAATGATCATATGGTTTTTATCTTTCTTTCTGTTAATATGGTGTATTATATTTATCGTCTTGCATATGTTGAACCACCCTTGGATTTAGGCTTTAAGCCTACCTGGTCATGCTGAATATTCTTTGTTATATGTTGTTGGATACGATTTGTAAGTATCTTGTTGAGAAGTTTTGCATCTATATTAATCAGCAATATTGCTCTGTAATTTTCCTTTTTTTCATTTCCTTATCTGTTTTGGGAATGAGGATGATGGAGGCTTCATAAAATGTATTTGGTATGTTTCCTTCCTTTTGAATCTTTAGAGATAATTTGAGTAGAATAGGGGTTAACTCTTCCTTAAAAGTTTGTAGAATTCAGAAGTAAATCATCTGGACCTGGGCTTTTCTTTGTTGGGAAGTTATTTATTATTGATTTAATCTCATGGCTTGCTGTGGGTCTATTCAGGTTTTCTATGTCCTCCTAATTCAATCTTGGTAGATTATATGCATCCAGGAATTAGTCCATCTCCTCTATGTTCTCTTGTTTGTTGGCATATAGTCACTCATAGTATCCTCTAATTATATTTTGTATTTCTATTATGCCTGTTGTAATGTTGCCTGTTTCATCATGTATTTGATTTATCTGGTTTCTTCCTTTCTTCTTCTTTATTAGTTTAGCCAATGGTGTGTCAATCTTGTTAATCTTTTCAAAGAACCAGCTTTTGCTTTCATTTATTTTCTATATGGTTTGTTTGTTTTCTATTTCATTTATTTCTGCTCAAATCTTTATTATTTCTTTTTGCCTGGCATTTTTTGGGTATTTTTGTTGTTTTTCCACTTCCTTGAGGCATGATGTTAGGTTATCTATTTGCTACCTTTCCATCTTTTTCTCATGCACACTAATTGCTATGAATTTCCCTCTTATGACTACTTTTGCCATGTCCCATAGATTATGGAAACTTGTGTACTCATTATCATTTGTTTCCATAATTTTTTTTTTTAAATTTCAGAATTAATTTCTTCAGTAGTCATTCAGAAGTAAGTTGTTAAGTTTCCATGTGTTTGTGTATTTTCGAGGGTATTTCTTGAAATTAATATTGAGTTTAATTCCATCATGGTCAGAGAAGATGCCAGATATAGTTTTGATGCCTTCAAATCTGTAAAGTCTTGATCTATGTCCTATCATATGTTCAATCTTTGAAAAGGTTCCATGCCAGGGTGAAAAAAATGTATATTTTGTCACCTTAGGATAGGAAGTTCTAGAGATATCTATCAAGCTCATGTGTTATTTAGATCCTGTATCTCTATTTTTTGTCTAGAAGATCTATCTAAAGGAGATAATGAGGTGTTGAGATCTCCCAAAATTATAGTGTTGCTACCTATCACTCTTTTTAGCTCCAGCAGTTTCTCCTTCACTTATTTAGGTGCTCCTGTATTGGGTGAAATAGATATTAATAAGCGTATGTCTTCTTGCTGAATTAACCCATTTACTATTATATAATGCCCTTCTTTGTCTCTTCTTACAGTCTTAGTCTTGAAGCCTATTTTGTCTGAAATTAATATCACAACTCCAGCACTTTTCTGATTTCCATTTGCATGGAATATCTTTTTCTAGCCCTTCACTTTTAGCCTATGTATGTCTTCATCCATAAGGTGTGTTTCTTGTAGGCAACAGATAGGTTTCTGTTTTTTAATCCATTCAGCCAGTCTGTGTCTCTTAATTGGAGAATTTAATCCATTAACATTCAATGTTATTATCAATATTTCTGGACCTGTTCTTATCTTTAAGTGAGCCATTTTCTTGATTGTTCTCTGTTCTCTTATAACTGTCTGTCTAACTTTTTAGTTTTCCTGGTATAGCACTCCCTTCAGAACTTCTTGAAGAGCTAATCTGGAGTTGGAGAACTCTTTCAGGTTTTGTTTATCCAAGAATGTTGTTATCTTTTTTTTTTTCCATATGAAAGATAATTTTGCCGGGTATAATATTCTTGGTTGAAATTGTTTTTCATTCAACACTTTGACTATATTTCCCCATTCTTTTTTTGCCTGCGTTGTTTCTGATGAGAGATCTAATGTTAGCTTGATGGGGTGACCTTTGTAAGTAACTTGACATTTCCCTCTGCCAATTTTAGTATCTTTTCTTTGTTGTTTTTGCCAGTCTGGCTATGATGTGCCTTGGAGAGGATCTTCTTGGGTTGATACTATTTGGGGTCCTATGCATTTCTTGGGTCTGGATATTTATTTCATGGAATAAATTATCAATTCCCTTGTTATTTTCTTCCTCTTCTGGGGTACCAGTTATCCAAATGTTGGGGCGCTTGATGGTATCCAGTATTCCTCGTAGATTATCCTCATTTTTCATGGTTGTTTTCTCAATCTTCTTGATACTTTTTTCTAGGTCAGATTGTCTTCTATGTTCGAGATTCAGTCTTCTGTGTGATCTAATCTGCTTTTTAATACTTTCAAGGGAGGTTTTAATTTTCTATATCACATTCTTCATCCCTTATATAGTTCCATCTGATTCTTTTTTTAAATTTTTTCTTTATTTATTTACATTCATTCACTGTACATCATTATAGCATACAAAATGAGATTTTTCCATTGAGAATACACTGTATATTGGCTCAATCAAGCACATCAACATATGTGTTATTGTCAACAAATCATTTTCCATTTCTTGTTTTCTGTATATTTTGCCTTTTTTCCCATCCTTGATTCCCTATCTCACCCTCTGCCATCTCCCACCCTCCTCCCACACTGTGTCTGGTATCTATTGTTGCTTTCTATGCCTCCCCCATTTTATTGTTTCACTAAATATCTTAATAAATCTAAATATTTTCAATAGCAAGCACAGCTGATATGTACATATCCATGAACACAAGACTGACTTTAGGCATAAACCTCAGTGAATAGAATGAACATACTGTAAAGTAGCACCTAACTAGGGCTATATAGCTTAACTGCAGTCATCAAATAGGTATTTCTAATGCCTTTTTTTTTTTCTTCTGAAAATTTTTTTTT
>NW_006159921.1:1930660-1932926 GCF_000334495.1 Tupaia belangeri chinensis
TCAATTCCTTTCTCCTTCCTCTTCAGCAGTTCCTTGTCTCTCTTCTCTTCCATCTCTGTTAGGTTTGCCATTATGAATGTTCTGAATTCTTTATCAGACATTTCCATGATTTCCATTGAACTGTGTGTGGATAAAGAGGAGCTATCCTTTTCCCTTGTGGGAGAGGTATTTTCCTGCTTCCCCATATTTCTTGTGGTCCTGCAGCGATTTCTAGTCATCTGGTGGATGATTGGTTTCTTCCCAAACTTGGAAGTTCAATCACGCGAGTTTTGGATGCTGGAGGCCCAGTTATCAGTGGGACATCTTCCTTTCTCCCCAAAGGGCTAGATCACAGGAGCCATGGAGCTGTCTGTCTCTTGAAGAAGGCCATCTGATTCTTTTTTAAGGTGTCTACTTCTTTTTTCATATCATGAAAGGACTTACTCATCTTGGAGCTCATTGTCTCTTTTCTCTTGCATCTCAGTTAGTTTGATCACTAGAAATACTCTGAATTGCTTATCTGACATGTCCCTGACATCCATTGTGTTGTCTGTGGGTGATGTGGGTTTGACATTTTCCCTTGGAGGAGAGACATTTTGTTGGTTGTTCATATTTCTTGTGCCTCTGCAATTGTTCCTAGTCATCTGGTGGTCTATACGTTCCTTCCTAACTTATTCAAGGTACCTTTGAGTGTTCAAAGGTGTGCACAGGTAGAAAATTGGCAATCTCTCTTCTGGTCTGCCTCCCTGTTGCTCAGTAGTACCCTGCACTGTTGTCACAGGTCCTGGGTAACCCAAAGTGCTCCCTGTTTCTAAAGAGTGGTGAGTCTCTGACTGAGCTAATGAGCTTCACTTCAGGAAAAAAGAAAAGATTCCACAGGCGCGTGCGTACCACATTATTCAAAACACCAAAGTTCTGAGAATCCAAAGGCAAGTGGAGGGTAGGAATGAGCCCCAGGTCCTGGCCATTAGGGCCTGCAGCCACAGGCAACCTGGTGTCCGGCAATACTGCTAGCTTGAACAGGTCTCTGGATGGGGTGAGGAGGGACGCAAGTTCGTCTTAAAATCCCAAGACACAAACCTGAGGTCCGAAGGCATGTATGTGTGTGTGTGTGTGTGTGTGTGTGTGTGTGTGTTGGGGGGAAGGATGAGCCACAGGTCCGCATTTTTTTAATTGAGGTTTTTGCCTTAGGGTGCATGCACTCACCAGAGAGAGACAGACAAACAGAAACAGTGTGAGGGAAGTGAGAAATCGCCCCCTAAGGGGGATGTCCATTCCACAGTCCCTTCTCCATTCTCCTCCTGAGATCTTGTACATGCACATGCAACTGGCGTGAGTTTCAAGTCACTGGGTCTGTGACTCAAACTGCAGTTGGCCATGTGGGAGTCCAACAATGTAGCCACTATGCCATCCACTGGCCCCCATTGTTCTCTTTCTTTTCTCTGTCTACAATTTTCTCTTCTTCATCCCTCCAATACTGTCTGCTATTGTATTTGGTTGAGGTATTTTGTTTTCAAGTGTACAATTTTGGGATCAGCAGATGCCATAGTGGTTACGTCGCTGGACTCCCACATAATTGATCGTGGTTTGACTCTAGGACCCCATGGTTTAAAACTCATGCTGGGAACCAGCAGTTAGCATAATGGCTATGTCATGGGACTCCCATGTAGTTGACTGCGGTGTGAGTCCTGGACCCAGTGGCTTAAACTCACGCCGGGTGTGTGTGCATGCGTGCCCAAGATCCCAAGAGGAGAATGGAGGAGAAGGGATTGCAGCCTGGCCATCTCCCCTGGGGGGGGATTTCTCGCTTTCTGTCTCTCTGTCTCTCTCTGTCTCTCTGGCGAGTGCATGCACCCTATAGCAAAAACCCGTCCCCCCAAAAAAATGATTTTGACAATTGTTGGGTACAGTATTCTATAAATGTTAGCTACATCAAATTTGTTGACCGTGCTGTTTAAAATTTTTTTTTGATTTATTTCTCTTATTCTATGAGTAACAAAAAGATGTGTCTTTAAATTTTCCACTAGGATTGTAGATTTGTGTATTTCTCTTTTTCATTTGATTTTACTGCTATCAATTATTTGTTGATAAAATTTCTATTTTTAATGATTATTTTTTATTTTATTTTTACAAAATGACTGTATGTTAATGTATACATACATACATATATATATATATCCATGGATACATACACACAATTCTTATCACCTGAGACAATATCTTTTTGTAGAGGTTTTTGCTATAGGGCATGTGTGCTTGCCAGCAAGACAGAGACAAAGAGACAGAA
>NW_006159921.1:1932972-1945204 GCF_000334495.1 Tupaia belangeri chinensis
CCTCCATTCTCCGCGCGAGATCTTGTTCAAACATGCACACGCACTCAGCATGAGTTTAAGCCACCGGGTCTGGGATTTGAACCATGGTGGACTACATGGGAGTCCGGCGACATAGCCATTATGCTGGTCCCTTTTTTTTTTTTTCTTGAGACAATATCTTTGACTGCCTATATTAAAAAAATTTTTACTGTGTTTCTGAATTTATTAATTTGTCCTTTTCTGAATCTGTAAACAGACTGTATCTTTGTAACTCAAAGCTAGCATTATAATGGGTGAAAGTCTTCATTATCAATTTAAATGAGATAAATGACAGTCTTAATATATATAACAAAGTGGTTCAGATTTCTTTCTTTCTTTAATTGCCAGAGGTTGAAATTTGAACCTGCCAACCATGTGGGATCCAGTTCTCTCGATCATCAGTCCACGGGGCTGGTCCTCCATGAGTAATTTGACAAAAGGTAGAATACAAGAGGACTTCAAAATGTTTGTGGACAACTGGAATTAAAAGATAAAAATAAGAAATATAAACTTTCTTTCTTTTTTTTTGGAGAGGTTTTTGCTATAGGGCGCGTGCACTTGCCAGACAGACAGAGAGAGACAGAGAGACAGAAAGCGAGAAATCATACCCCAGGGGGGATGGCCATGCTGCAATCCCTTCTCCTCCATTCTCCTCTCAGGATCTTGGGCACACACGCACACGTGCCTGGCGTGAGTTTTAAACCACCGGGTCCGGGACGCGAACCGTGGTTGACTATGTGGGAGTCCAGCGACATAGCCATTACGCTAACTGCTGGTCCCTAAACTTTATTTCTTAACATAAGCTTTATTAATTTAAAGAAACTTTTTAAAGAAAGAAACGATACCAGTAATTTGGTCTATCCCTAAAGAACTGAGGATCCTGGAAATCTGACCATGTCAATGTAGTCTTTATCACATTAGTAACTGAAGAAAAATGGGTATGCTTCAAATATATATTTTTTAAGATTAGGAAACAAAAGTCAGAAGGAGTCGAATCAGGACTGCAAGGTACGGAACCTAGATTTCCCAATGAACCTCTCCCAAAAATACCCTTGGTGGGCTGAGAGAAAGGAGCAGAAGCACTGGTGGTGGAGGACATTCTGTGAAGCTTGTCCACGTGCTTTTCTACTAAACTTTTGGATGATTTTCTCAAATTGCGATGTGCATGAATTAATAATTTCTTGGTTTCCATAAAATAAATAAGCAACATTTCTTTAAAACATCCCACTAAGAAGATTTTTGCTCTTGACTGGATCACTTCAACTTCTTGGTAGCCACTGCTCGGATTGTGCAATCTTCAGGACTGTACTGGTAACTCCTGTTAAAATTCTTTGAACAGGGACCAGCAGGTAGCATAGTGGTTAAAGCGCTGGACACTCCCACATGGCCGACCATGGTTCAAGTCCTGGACCTGGTGGCTTTCTAACTCACTTTCTCTTCCTCTCTTTCTCTGTGTGTCTCTCTTTGACCAAATTAAAATAAATGAGTGAATAAATAAAATTAAATAATTTGTTTAAAAAAATTCTTTGAACAAATGATTCCGAATCTCGATCCCATTTGTTTAAAATTTCCACTAAAAGTTCACCTCTTGTGTGCAGTTGATCTGGGTGGGATAATTCTGGCACCCACCAAGAAGAAAGTCTGTTCAACTTTAATTTTTCAGTCAGAATCATGTAAGCTGAACCAACTGAGATGTCTATGGTGTGGGCTATCGTTTCTGCTGTCGAGCATCAGTCTTCTTCAATTAGAACACAAACAATATTAATTTTTTCCTTGCAAATGGATGTGGATGGTCTGTTGCTGCAGGCATTGTCTTTCACATCATATCATCGTCCCTTCTTTATTTTATTTATTTATTTTGTTGTTATACTTTGCGTGCGCTCGCCAGAAAGACAGAGAGACAGAGAGACAGAAAGTGAGAAATCACCCCCCAGGGGGGATGGCCACGTTGCAATCCCTTCTCCTCCATTCTCCTCTCGGGATCTTGGGCACACATGCACACGCGCCCGGTGTGAGTTTTAAGCTACCGGGTCTGGGACGCAAACTGCAGTTGACCACAGGGGGGTCCAGTGACATAGCCATTACACTAACTGCTGGTCCCCATCATACCTTCTTGAAATGAGTTATCCATTTGTAAACTTCTGATTTATTTGGCGCATTGCCCCCATAAACTTTTTGAAAAGCATCAATGATTTCACCATTCTTCCACCCAAGCTTTACCATAAATTTGATGTTTATTCTTGCTTCAATTTTAGTAGAATTCATGTTGCCCTACTAGGGAGTCTTTTCAAACTGATGTCTTATCCTTCTTAATGCTTCAAACTAGAACCAGAAACAGAACATTCAACAGATAGCTGATCAAGGCCTTTTAAAGCTGGAACCTCTTGGTTCATCTACCCACAAAATTAGTCTTATTCTTTTTGACAGTTCTGCGATTCCTCCAACCTTCACAAGGTGCTGACCTAAGTGGAACGGTGGAAAGGTGCTATACTAGAAAAAATACACCTGAGAAAGACTCCCCTCTCTTCTCACCAGAAACATAAACTATGATAGAGCTGCGGCCGCCACTGCTGTTTTAGCCATATTCAAACTTAAGAATATTGCTAAGTTCCCTTCTCCCACCTCTCTTTCCTCTCTTCCATCCTATTATCCAATTTTAATTATACAATTTTCTTAGTTGGTATAGTAATATTAACTAATTAATTTATTCTTTATGGGACCAGCAGGCGGTGTGGTGGTTAAGGGCACTGGACTCTCACAAATAATTCTTTTTTTTTTTTTCTGAGAGGTTTTCGCTATAGGGCGCGTGCGCTTGCCAGACAGACAGAGAGAGACATAGAGACAGAAAGCGAGAAATCACCCCCAGGGGGGATGGTCACGACGCAATCCCTTCTCCTCCATTCTCCTCTCAGGATCTTGGGCATGCATGCACACGCGCCCAGCGTGAGTTTTAAGCCACCGGGTCCAGGACGCGAACCGCGGTCGACTACGTGGGAGTCCAGCGACATAGCCATTACGCTAACTGCTGGTTCCCTCATTTTTTTTTGATAGACTAAAGTTTTTGCCTGTATTTTCTTCAAAAGAACTGAATGACAACATATTCTATAAATTCTTGCATTTTTAAAAGAATTTTTTCATTTAACTTTATTTATTTTTTATGTTATTTATTTGAATTTGGCAAGAGAGGGACAGACTGAGAGAGCAAGAGAGAGAGAGGGGAAAAGTGAAAAAGTAAGCTGGCAGGTCCAGGATTCCAACTGCAGTCGGCCACGAGGGAGTCCAGCACCCCTTAACCACCATGCCACTTGCTGGTCCCATTCTTGCATATTTTTAAAATAATTCTTTTTATTTATTATTATTATTATTTTAATTTGACCAGAGAGAGAGAGAGAAAATGCAAGCCTTAGGGCCAGGACTTGAACAAGATTTGGCCATGTGAGAATCCAACGCCTCAATCACCACGCCATCTGTCGGCCCAACATTCTTGCATATTTTAAAATATGTTTACTTTATATTTGAATGGCAGTTTGTCTGGATGTGAGTATAGCATAAAATTTGCTCTCTTCCTGAGGACTGTATAGACATTCCTCATTGTCTTACAAAATTAAACGCTGTTCTGGAAAAGACGAAAGCCAGTCAGGATTTTGTCTTTACAGGTGGGTTGATTCTTTCTCCTAAAATCATAAAGGTCTGTCATTATCTTGGAGTCCTCTGACTATCTCAGAATTTCTTTCATTTTTTTAAATTCATTTGCACCAAATTTCCCTGGGATGTTTTTTGGGAAAATAACAGTGGTGCCAGTAGCCTAGTCTTCTATTATCTCTAAATCCCCATATCAAGACAGCAACAATGTCAATATCCTAGATATGATCTCACACACTAATTTTACAAAATATTACCAGTTTCATATGTTCTCTATTGCTTGATAACTGAATACTGGAAGCCGGGTGATTTATAAGAACAGAGATTTATTTAGTTCATGATTGTAAAGGTCCAAGGTCAAGGGACCACATCTTCTGTGGGTCTTCTTGCTGGTGGATAACATGCAAAGGCGAGACAGAGCAAGAGCAATCATGTCTGTGTCCATGTGTCTGTGTAATTCCTTATTCTCTTTATAAACCCACCAGGATTTAATCATGGGGCCACACTCTGATTATCATAATCTTAATCACCTCCCAAAATCACTGCCTTTCAACACCATAGTCAGATGAAGTTTTCACCTTTTTTTTTTTAGAATTATTTATTTAATTTTATTTATTCATTCATTTAATTTGACCAGCGAGAGACACATACAGACAAGGACAGTGAGAAAGCAAGCCACCAGGTCCCAGACACAAACTGTGGTTGGCCATGAGGGAGTGTCTAGTGCCTTAACCACCACGCCAACTGCTGGCCCCAAGTTTTCACCTTTCTAATATCATTACAACCGTAACTAAATATCAACACATTAATTTGGGGGAAACACATTCAAACCATAGCAGTTACCAGTTGAAAAAAAATAGGCAAAATATATAATAGAGCTCTCTTTATTATTTCTAACAACAGCATGTCAATCTACAATTATTCAATGAAAATTTCAGTTGACAAAAACCAAAAACACTGGACCAGAGTTCAGATGACATGTGCACAGGAGTCAGCTCTATTACCAATCAACTCTATGTCCTTTGGAGAGTCACTTAACCTTTTCTTGGCCAGCAGGTAGTATAGTGGTTAAGGTGCTGGACTCCCACATGGTTGACTGCTGTTTGAGTCCCAGACCTGGTGGCTTGAAAGTCATGTTGGACACATGCTCATGAGTGCCCAAAAATCCTGAGAAGAGAATGGAAGAGAAGAGGTTGTGGCATGGCCAGAATGGGGCCCATGGGGGCGGGGGGTGAGTTCTCACTTTCTGCCTCTGTCTCTCCACTGAGTGCATGCACTCTATAGCAAAAATCCCTCTCCAAAACAAACAAACGAACAAAAACCCCTCAAGAATAAAAGAATTAAGCTACAGGGAAAAAAAGAGAAATAGATGGTAAACTTTAAATCCATGGGCAACACTGGCAATAAAACTAACAAAGTACCCCCAAGGACCCCAACAAGCAAGTGAGGAAAATCCATGCATAAAATGCTACTCTGTATAAGCATCTATAAAGGCCTAGGCAGACAAAATGCAATGGGGTGTCTGACAGACTGAATAAGAAGAAAATAAAAAATAAGCACCAGGTAAATATGTGATTGAATGTATAAAAAAATTTGAAATGAAAAAAAGACCAAAAAAAAACCCACCTGAAACCATAAGTGGTTCTTTCAAATTCAATATACAGAGTGAATGTGAAAAGCCTGGGTTTAACTCCGAAGGGACTTGGAACAGCCGTAGTCACAGGAACTCTCAAAACTGAAAAGTCAGATCCTCCTTCCAACACGAATCCCACACTGAAAAGAAACTGCTGGGTGAGAGATCAAAATTGATCAGGTGAAGACAACTGAGATAAAGAAACTAGAAGGTGTGGATAAAATAGTGCAAAACCAGTACATCTCAGAAAGCAAGTCACCGTATTTATCTATACTACACAAAAACAACAGAAGAGAGATGTGTGAATCATGTCCCCTGTGAGAAATTCAGGGCTTGAAGGTGGGGTGTCTTGAAGGATTGAGAAAAGAGGTGAGGAAAAGGTTAAAGCAGGTGGGCTAAAGCTCTCTTGGAGCAGAGGCAAAACAGCACCAGAGCAGAGCCCGTTTATTGCAAATTAAACCGGATAAGCAGTGGGTGAGTTAGCTATAAAGAATAGTGTACAATATACATGACATTCTTTGTAGGTTATATTCCTGGTACAAGGTCGATAAGTAATCATTGACTCAGTAATTAAATAACATCTTGTTTTGCAGAATGTCGTCTAACATCTTGAGACACAGCCCATGCCTGGAGCTCCATCCCGGAATGGGATTACTTCAACTCTCTTCTGTATTCGTCCCTTTTGGCTATCTCTCAGGCCTGGGCATCCAATTTCTCTCTTATTACAAATAAAAACTAAAATCTGAAAACTCTGGGAAGTAAATGACAGCAGACAGTTTGTGAAGAGGAGTAAAAACTTGAATAATAATCAATATGCTGGTTAGTTCCTTGATTTTTTTTTTTTTTTTTTTTTGCATCCATTGCTACTGGTTGAAACCTTGGAGTGGGCAGAGGGAAGAATCTTTCATTGTACTTTTCTCTGTTTACTTTCACTACTTTTCCCCAAAAACAGAACCATACATGGGAAGCTAAGACCTCGGTTTGGTGGCCAGAGCACCAGGAAAAGGGGCTGGTAGAAGACAGAATCATGTGTGGGACCAGCAGATGGTATAATGGTTATATCACTGGACTTCCACGAAGTCAACCACGGTTTGAAACCCAGACCTGGAGGCTTAAAACTCATGCCAGGCGTATATATGTGTGTGCCCAAACTCCTGAGAGGAAAATGGAGAAGAAGGGATTGTGGTGTGGCCATCCCCCCTGGGGGGTGATTTCTTGCTTTCTTTCTCTCTGTCTGGTGAGCACATGCACCCTATAGCAAAAATCTCTAAACAAAACAAAACAAACTCACACCAGGCTCATAAGGAGAGGAGAATGGAGAAGAGATTGCAGCATTCTACCATGGGATGATTTCTGGCTTTCTATCTCCTATCTCTCTGTCTCACTCTCTCTCTTCAGTGAGCTCACATGTCCAAAACAAAAAAAAAAAAGAAAAGAAAAAAAAGCAGCAGCCCTACCATGTGGAGGTAATCCTAGAGAGAAGGCACCTGAAGAAAGGGATTATTAAATCTATGCATGGGTAGAACGGACTTGCAGCAATATAGCAAAGGCTTTGGGAATTGAGGTAGGTCCCAGACTGACTCCTAGGTGGTACACCCATGGCACATACCTTAATGGCACTGCAAAGGCTTTAAAAAGTCTTCTGGTATCACACCAACACCTCACACAGGTAGGTAATGCTTTAACAACATTAATGACAGCTGAAAGAAACAAATTCTACATTCTCAAGGGTGTTATACGAATCAGTCTCATATTATATAATATTCCCTGGATGCAATCCAAAATTATTCAACATTAAAAATAAATAAATAATAACTTCAGGGGCCAGTAGGTAGTGTGGTGGTTGAAGTGCTGAACTCTCGTGTGGCTGACCATGGTTCAAGTCCTGGACCTGGCAGCCCGAAAATCACAATGAAATAGATAAATTAATGTTAAAAATAAAAAAGAAAAGAAAAGAAAAAAAAAGAAAACCTCAATAACTTGCAAGAAAAAAAGACAATCAACAAACACCAATCCTGATATGATGTCAATGTTAAAGTCATAAAAGACTTAACAGTAACTATCATAACTATGATCTGTGTGGTAAACACTCAAAATGCATGAAAAGTTAGTAGTTCTCAGCAAAGAAATGAAAGCTATATAAAACTAGATGGATTTTAGAGCTGAAAGATGCAAGAATGAGGGACTAGGAGATGGTGTAACGGTTACGTTGCTGGACTCCCACGTAGTTGACCGTGGTTCAAGTCCCAGACCCAGTGGCTTAAAACCCATGCCAGGTGCACATGAATGCATGCCCAGACTCCTGAGAGGAGAGCGGAGAAGAAATTGTGGCATGGTCATCCCCCCAGGGTGCGATTTTTCGCTTTCTGTCTCCCTCTCTGGCAAGTGTGCATGCCCTATACCAAGAAATCTCTCAAAAAAACATTCAATAATGAAAATAAAAAATTCAGCAAAGGTAACAATAGCACAGTGGAAATGAAAGAGGGAAGAATCAGTAAACATGAAGACAGATCAATAAAATTACTCAATCTGAAAAAGAAGAGAAAAAAAATTATAACCAGGGATTAGTTCATTCATGGTTGGAGTTTGCCTAGGAAATGGTTCTTCCAGACCTTCATTATCTGGATTTACCACTTTCCCACCTCTCCAGGGTCTCTATTCTATGTGTGCATGTACATGTGTTTTCTCTTCCCTCTTCTCCTTTCAGTGTCACTCTTATGCTAGAGTAAATGGGAGTTAATGACAGCTTAAGAGCTCTGTGGTCTCTCACCTTACCTGGGCAATTGGTGTGGATTATTTTTCCTAAACTAAATACTCAGTGAGGCCCACTGGTGGCATGGTGGTTGGGGCAGTTTGGTCCCATATGGCTGACTGCCTGGTTCTAGTCTCAGACTAGCAGCTTGAAAAAAACACACCAGGTGAATGTGCATGTGTGTCCAAAACCCTAAAGAAGAAAGAAATGGGGGAGGAAAAATTGCAGCATAACCATTCCCCTTGGGGAGTGTGTGGGAGGTGCTTTCTCAGTTTCCCTCTCTCTTTTCTTTCTCTCTCGTCAGTGCGCATGCTCTCTGGAAAATTATATTTTTAAAATTATATTTAAAAAAAGATTCAGCTTTCCCCAACTTTAACCTTGAGGCTATTACACAGATTCTAAAGTTTTTACATCTGCCTTTGGTAAGTGCCTTTTCTGTGTCTTTGCCATACATTTGTGCATGTGTGATTTATTTTCTCTTTATAAATATTAATTTTATTTAGCTGATTTTGTATTCAAAATTTGTATCTTTTAAATTTATTTTTATACATTCAATTGCTATACATTATTTAGCTTGTATAGAGAATTTACCCAACATAAAATACACCTCAGACCAGTCCAATTGAAAATATTATACACATCATCATCAACAGGTAATAAACCATTTCTGTGTCCCACAAATGCCTTACCTCTCTTTCTCCCTAATTACCTTTACACTATTCCCCTTTTCCACCTTCCTTCCACACTATCTCCAGTGTCCATAACTATTTTCCATGCTTCTATATCCTCTGATCTTTCAGTCTCTACCACAGAGTGTGAACAGGCAGTATATGTTAAATGGAGACATACAATATCTCTCTTTCATAGCCTGACTTCCTTCACTCAGCAATAAATCTTTCATATTTTTCCATGTTCTATCAAATGCCAGGGTCCTGTTGTTTTTTATGGCTGAATAGTATTCCATGGAGTATATGTGTCATGCCTTTTCAATCCATTCGTCTGTTTGTGGACATTTGGACTGGTTCCATGTCTTAGCAATCATGAATAAAGCCACAATAAATATAGAATTGCAAGCACTTTTCTGGCTGAGCATTCTATCTTTTTGGGGTAGATACTCAGTAGTAGAATTGCTGGATCATATGGTAGTTCTATTTGCAGGTCTTTGAGGAACCTCCATATTGTTCTCCATAATGGCTGGACCAATTTACATTCCCAACAGTGTAAGGGAGTTCCCCTTTCACCACATTCTGAGCAGCACTTATCATTTTTTGATTTTTTTTAACCTTCATCATTCTAACCAGGGTTAGGTGGTATCTTATTGTGGTTTTGATCTGCATTTCCTTTATGATTAGGGATGGTGAGCATTTTTTCATATGCCTTCCCCCCCCCCTTTAAATTTTATTTTATTTTATTTTTTACAATTAAAGTATGAATTTATTTTGATACAAAAACTTTTTGAAATTCATACATAGTTTTCCCATTGCACATATTTCCATGAGCATCATCACAGCATACAAAATGTGATTTCCCATCCAGAATATACTGCATAGTGGCTTAATCATGCATGTTATCATCAATAATTTTCTATTTCTAGTTTCATATATATACATGTATGTATATGTATTTTTCCCCTATTTCTTTTTTGGGGGGGTTTAAATTGAATATTTTATCAACATGGTAGTTGTCTTTTTAACATGTGCACATACACTCACACACTCAGAATTCTCTGCCTGGGGGAAATAGACACAATATGCCTAAGGGGAAAATGAAAAATAAAAAATTTCCTGTAGATTTTCATTATTGTAGGCAGCTATGTCCACATCACTTATAAAGCTATTGCCAAGTCTGTCCAAGAAAGCAGAGTTTGAAAGGGTAGGGCAATCTTGGGAAAAATTCAACAGTGGCATAGCAGAGCTCTCAGTATGAGAAAGCTGACATAATGTGGGACTTTTGCTGTGAATTTTCTTTTTGCAAAATATGGGGAGAGTTATCAGTGGGCAGAAAATAAGAGAAGGCGGTGTGAAGTAGGCTTTGCAGTCAATTTTCCTCACAGTATTTTGTGCAGGGTCATCAAGAAAATGCTTAGTCCTTCTCAGGAACCAGTTTCAGAACTTTTCCAACTGCAATGGTCTTACCCTCATCTCTTAAGATAAAACCGAGGGAAATCTTTAAAAGTCTCAAGGCAGATGGTTCCTGCTGTCCTTAAACGAGCAACGCATACTTGATCTTGTTTCACAAATCGAGGTCGAGTCTTACTTTTTTCTCGTGAATTTTTGTCTACCAAGTAGATTAAGGCTGTTATTTTGACTTCCTCAATACAGGTGTGAATATGCAACGCCACATTATATCCTGGGCAGATGATGGATTTGTGCTCTATAATTACTATCTGGGCATCAAATGGGTGACCAGAATGACAAAGATTATTAGGATCCAAAATATGAATCCTGGAAGAATCTCTTCTTCTTCAATTCCTTTCAGTCTGATTTTGAGATTTTCACCTGGAGCTATAGAATCAGTTTCTACATCATCAGAAAGTATCCCAAGAACTTCCACATTGTGCTTGTTTGGCATCATCACAAGCTGCTGGCCTTTACTAATAGATCCCGATTCCAGCTTTCCTAGGACCACAGTTCCCATATCCTTGTACTTATCCACAATTGGCAACCTGATTGGTCCATCAACTGATCTATTGAAGTTTGGCAAATTATCCAGATATGGAATAAACGGTAATCCAATGTACCAGGGACAGAAATCTGATTGCTCTTTGAGATTTGCTCCAGTCAGTCCTGAACAGGGCATAAAGTTAATGTCCTTTTTGGGATTAAAGTCAACTTTTTTCAAAAATGGCATTAGTTTCTCTTTACATTCTTCATATCTCTCATTGCTCCAATTTACTGTTGGATCATCCATCTTATTAATAAGCACAATTAAGTGTTTTACACCTGCTGTCTTTGCCAACATTGCATGTTCTCTTGTCTGTCCTCCTTTTTCAAATCCAGTTTCAAACTCTTCTTTCCTAGCTGAGATTATCAGCACAGCCAAATCTGCTTGAGAGGCACCACCAACCATACTTGGGACAAAACTCTTCTGGCCAGGGGCATCTAGAATGGTGTAGTGCTTCTTTTCAGTTTCAAAATAGGCACGACCCACTTCCACTGTTTTACACTCGTCTCATTCTTCTTGATTTGTGTCTAATGCCGAAGACAAGTACCAAGTTTCTCTGTTTTTTTCTTTAGCTTCTCTTTCGTATTTCTCAAGTGTCCTTTTATCAACCATTCCAGTCAAATACATTATTTGTCCTCCAATGGTAGACTTGCCAGCATCTACATGTCCTATGAATACTACATTTGCATGTTCATTTTTGGGAGCACATGGAGGTGCAACCACAGATTTAGGTTTTGGTAATTCCTCTTCCTCTTCCATCATTTCTTGGGCACTTTCCTCTGGCGGCCTTCCATCTCCCAAGAAACCACCTCCTGGCTCTGCTTCACTTATTTCTTCTTTGTGTTCCCATGATTCTTCTGGGGACATTTCTGTCTCTCCATTTTCTACAACAGGTTCTGAAAGTTTCATGCTAACAGCTGAATTTAAACCTTCACACAACAATGACTATTCATCCTGAGAGGATTCCACAGGTGCTTCGCCTCAGTAGTTCTTGGCCCTCTCTCCCACCTGGTTTCTGGCTAAGAAGAACGGCGGAACTTTTACCCCTATTTCTGACCCTCTGCCATTTCCCACCCTCCTCCCACACTATCTCTGGTGTTTACAGTTGTTTGCTATTCCTTCCCCCCCACACACACACACACATATTTTATTGATCACTCAATTTCTTAAATAATCTACCTACTTTCAATAGCAAGTTCAGCTGGTAATTTTAAGAAAAGCAGTTTTAACTTTAATAAATCAAAGAAATGCTAAGGAACTTCGCTTAAAACTCAACCAGGAGGGGACCAGCAGTTAGCATAATGGCTATGTCGCTGGACTCCCACATAGTCGACCACAGTTCGAGTCCCGGACCTGGTGGTTTAAACTCACGCTGGGCACATGTGTGTGCGTGCCCAAGATCCTGAGAGGAGGATGGAGGAGAAGGGATTGTGGTGTGGCCATCCCCCCTGGGGGGTGATTTCTCGCTTTCTATCTCTCTGTCTCTCTCTGTCTGGCGAGCGCACATGCCCTATAGCAAAAAA
>NW_006159921.1:1945255-1981234 GCF_000334495.1 Tupaia belangeri chinensis
GAACCTATTGACAGCTCAAGACAGGACAAAAATCCTTAAAATCGGACAACAACACCGAGAAGAAAATCAGCAATGTTTTAGTCAAAAGTCATAAAATGCTATTTCATCAGTTCAGTCTCATGTACTTCATCTATTTTCTGTTGGGGTTCAATCTTCCCGATTAAATCTGGGATATAATATTAAACTCCAGACTTGTCCCTACTCATAAGTTGGCCATTTTCTTAGTTTTGGAACTCTTATTTCTGTATGTCTGCATTTAATTTTCTTGGTATAGCACTCCCTTGAGAACTTCTTAGAGATCTAGTCTGGTGGTGTAAATTCTTTCAGGTTTTGTTTATCTAAGAATGTCCTTGTCTTTTCTTCTCATATGAAAGATAATCTTGCTGGGTACAGTATTGTTGGTTAAAATTGCTATTCCTTTAACACTTTGAATTTATTTTCCCATTCTTTCCTCACTCACATTGTTTCCAATGAGAGGTCTGCCGTTAACCTGATGGGACATTCTTTGTAGGTAACTTGCTGTTTTTCTCTTGACAATCTTAGTATCTTGTCTTTGTCTATGGTTTTGGTCAATCTGGCTATAATGTGTCTTGGAGAAGATCTTATTGAGTTGATTCTATTTGGAGTCCTTTGTATTTCTTGGGACTGGATATTTGAGTGCATCTCTGGTTTGGAAAGTTTTCTTGCAGGATTTCATGGAATAGATTATCAATGCCCTTATGAGTTTCTGCCTTCTGGGATACCAATTATATGGATGTTTGGACATTTGATGGCATATATTATACCTCGTACCTTGTTCCCATTTGAGGGGGAGGCAGTTTTCTCAGTCTTTTTGGTGGATTTTTCTAGGCCAGTGATTTTATCTTCTATGGCTGAGATTCGATTTTCTGTATGATCTAGTCTGCTTTTAATTATTTTCAAGGGAGATTTTGACTTCACGTATTATAGCCTTCATCTCTAACAGGTCCATCTGATTCTTTTTCATAGTGTGTATTTCCTCTTTTAGATCTTGCAAGAATTTCCTCACCTCCTGGAATTCATCAGCTCCTTTCTCCTGTATCTTCTGCAGTTCATTTTCTCTCTTCTTTTCCATCTCTGTTAGCTTCATCATTATGAATATTCTAAATTCTTTTTTAAATTCTTTTTAATTTTATTTATTCATTTTTTTATTTTATTTTGACCAGAGAGACACACAGAGAGAGAGAAAGTGAGAAAGCAAGCCACCAGGTCTAGGACTTGAACCATGGTTGGCCATATGGGAATGTCCAGCCCCTTAACCACCACACCACCTGCTGGTCCCTGAATATTCTAAATGTTTTACCATACATTTTCATGATTTCCATTGAACTGTCTGTGGATGAAGAGAAGTTATTCTTTTCCCTTGGAAGAAAGGTATTTTCTTGCTTTCCCATATTTCTTGTGACCCTGCAGTGATTTCTAGTCATCTGATGGATGGTGTGTTTCTTCCTAATTCTTGAAGTTCAGTCTGAGTGTTTAGGAGCATGCAGAAGGAGGTGATCTGGAATCTCTTTGCTGTGATACTTTTATCTCTTGGTGCAGCATATTTAGTGGATATTGAGGAATATGCTAACCCTGATAGTATTTGGATATTTGACTATGGTTTCCTTAGATCTGTCAAAAAAACACAGTGAGTCTTTTTTCCCTGAAATCACTAGTTCTCAGGAGCAATGGTGGAGTCTTCTCTGCTTTTTGGCTGTTCATATGTCTTCCTTAGAGAGTTGTTTATTCAGCTCATTTGACTATCTTTTAATTATCTTTCAGAGAGTGTCTCTATTTATGGAATCAGACTTATTATCTTATTCTTTTAAACATCTACCTAACTTAATGTTAAGGGTATGGGACAGAGTTTTATCCCCCGCCTCTGCCCACACACACTCCCGACCAAATGCTCCAAAAAGTCACTTAACCATTTCCCTCCAAGATTTCCACCAATGACCCAGGTTTAATTGCAAAATGTTTCATCTATGTCCATTTTTGTTGTTTTTATATTCTATAATGCTCTCATTCCCTCCCAGCCACCTCCCTATTCTCTCTTTTGCCAAGTCTTTTTATGCCAACAATGGATGGGGGAGAAAGAGATGGAGGCTACAGCATCCACTCACTCTGAAGGAAACAGTTCTCATGGAGGAAATCACAGATTATTTGTGGTATGTTAGGGTAAGCCCTGGGCCAGGAACCAAAAAACCTGAGTTCCTACCATGGTTCTGCCACAAATAAGCCATGTAACTTGAATAGGACATGAGATCATAGAGTTCTGAAACTCTGTGGAGTCTGAAGAGGTCATCGAATCCTACCTTCTACTTTTATAGATGCAGGAACTGAGGCCTGGAGGCATATAACTTGCTTCAAATCATGCAATTAACTCATGGCTTAGCTGGGTCTTACGCACAGGGCTATCATGCCAGTGTTCTATCACCCCATGCCAGTTCTCTCTATGTCCTCATCTGCACAGCGAACACATTGAAGATTATAGATGAGATCAAATGTTCTAATGCCAATGGGGAAGTTTTGAAAATAGAAAATATTATTCAAATGAGAGGTTATTAACTTCACTGACAATCCCCACTAGAAAATGAATAACTACTGTGCCCCACTGGAAGGTCAGATCCAAAGGGAGGTCTAAAAGGATTAGTCCACCTCTCCTGGGGCCTGCAAACTTTTAATGGCAATTCTGAGCAGAGAGCTATGGCCGCTGAAGCTAATAAGGCTCACTGGAACCACTTTAAAAGTTCTTCTTGGAAATTGTGGCAGTAATACTCAGATCTTAACAACAAATCTGTTAAGGGATGTGGAGTTATAGATGGTTTCTCTTCTTTCTGTTTTACAAAGTGATTACCGTGGAGTTTATTGTGTTTGTGTGTTTTATTTGGCCTATTATAGATATTTAGCAAATTTTTGTTAAATTAATAATTTGGAATAAAATGTATCGATGAATACAGTAGTGAGAAGTATGTGAGGACACACTTCTATGCTCAATGCTGTGGATATAAAAATAAGACATCCTTTCTGCTCTCAATCCAGTGGGGAAAACAAACCCAAAAACGTAAGTGCACTACAGAGAGAAAACAGCTCTATAAGAAGAATGTTCAAAGGTTAAAGGGTTGAGCAATTAATCATGCCTGGGAGAAAGGAGAAGGCTTCTCAGAGGAGGCAATATTCAAACACTGTGTTAGGCAGACAAAGGAGGGAGAAGTGTGCTCTGGCAGAAAAAACAGAGGCCCGCAGATAAAATGGCTCAGCATATGCTCTAGGAACTTCCAGGGTCCCAGCAAGGCTAGAGTCCAAGAAAGGAGACTGGTGCTGAGTGATGGGATAGAGTGGCAGAGAGCAGACTCAGAACATGTTTGAGGGATCAGTTTAATAAATTGAGAGTTCATCTTAGGAAATTAGAAACCAGTTCAGAAAAGACTTAATGAGGACAGTTAAGGTTCTATAACTTTGCTTCTGTTCCCAACTTATCCCAGCTTTGGACCCTTTAAAGATATAAAGGAGTGAGAGTGAAAAGTGGGAAAAATAGAAAAGAATATGGGCAGTTTAAAAAATAGAAGAAGAAGGACATGACAAAGAAGGAAAACTACAGAGCAATATTGCTGATGAATATTCCAGGTTCGGGCACCAAGGTGACTAAAGCTCTGTTCTGAACCCATCTTCCAGGTCCCAGAAAAACTCAGACAGAAATCTTCAACCTTTACTGAACCTCCTGCCTGAAGGAAGAAACTCCTCTTTATAAATCCGAACTCAAAATCTCTTTCTGTGGATACCACATTGCAAAACACAGCAGAGGAGAGAAATTGTCATGGAAGTACTCTACAGCAAAAGGAAACACGTAATCTTAGAGTTGTAGAAACCCTCTCTAAGCAATTAGCCAAAGTGAATACACCACCAAATGACTGAAATTTAGAGAAAGGCTGCAGAGTGAGCAGTAGGGAGAAGCACGCAGCTGGAGCTGCAGGGAGAGCGCGGCTCATCTCTTCCCACATGGCTCTGAATTCTCAGTTGAAACCCCACAGCTCAGCCCACGTGCCCCTATTGCCTAGAAACTGTGAGGCCTTTGTAATATCCTGCTCTAAAATCAGAAGTGCAAGTTGCTTTGTGAGCATCAGGGAAACAGAATTGTGGAGAGATTGCGGTTCACCTCCTCCCGCACATCTCTGAATGTTCAGAATTAACTCTAAGAAATTAGGAAGAGGGACCAGCAGTTAGCATAATGGCTATGTTGCTGGACTCCCATGCAGTCGACCACGGTTTGCGTCCTGGACCCAGTGGCTTAAAACTCACGCCAGGCATGTGTGCGTGCATGCCCAAGATCCCGAGAGGAGAATGGGGGAGAAGGGATTGTGGTGTGGCCATCCCCCCTAGGGGGTGATTTCTCGCTTTCGCTCTCTCTGTCTCTCTCCATCTTTCTGGCAAGCGCATGCGCCCTATAGCAAAAACCTCTCCAAAAAAAAAAAAAAGAAAGAAATTAGGAAGAAACATGTAATCCATCAGATGACCAGAAACCACCACAGAAGCACAAGAAATATGACAAACCAAGAAAATATCTTTCCCCCAAGGGGAAAGGAAAACCCTTCATCATCCACAGACAGTACAATGGAACTCACGGAAATGTCCAATAAAGAATTTAGAATATTCACAGTGAAAAAACTAAACGAGATAAAAGAGATGAGAGATAATGAACTCTAGAAGGTGCAAGAGAAAAGAGACAACGAATTCCAGGAGGTGAGGAAGCTCTTCCATGATCTGAAAAAATAAATACACACCATAAAAAAAGAATCAAATGGATAAATAGTGGTAATAAAGTGACCACTGTGAAAACAGGCATGAAAATGGAGAAAAAGAGTGTAGAGGGACTGTTTCGAGTGATATAGGCAGGTGATTTTTTTTTTTTTGTAGGCAATATTTTTGAGAAGTATTATTCAAAGTTGAGTAGGAGAAATCAAGAAGGAATTAAAGAATTAGTATTTCCTGGAGGTACAGGGCAGGAGAACGTGTCTTCTTGCTTTCCCTTTTTTTCTCTGTATCTTTCTGGTGGGTGCATGTGCACTGTGGAAAAATTAAAAAAAGAGAGAGAGAGAGAGAGAGAGAGAGAGAGAGATGAAGGCTATAATACAGGAAATCAAAACCTCCCTCAAAAGTATTCAAAGCAGAATAGAGGGGCCAGCAGTTGGCATAATGGCTTTGTCGCTGGACTTTTATGTAGCCGAGAGCAGTTCAAATCCTGGACCCAGTGGCTTAAACCCATGTTGGGCATGTGTGTGTGCATGCCCAAGATCCCAAGAGGAAAATGGAGGAGAAAGGATTGTGGCATAGCCTGTCCCCCTGGGGTGATTTCTTATTTTCTATCTCTCTCTCTGGCGAGTGCACACGCCCTCTAACAAAAACCTCTAAAAAAAAAAAAAGGCAGACTAGACCATGCAGAAGATTGAACCTAACATATTGAAGACAAAACCTCTGACCTAGAAAAATCACCAAAAAGACTGAGGAAATAACCCCCCAAAATGAGCATAATATACAAGAAATACTAGATACCATTAAGCACCCAAACATCCAGATCATCAGTATCCCAGAAGGTGGAGAAATTAATAAGGGCATCGACAATCTATTCCATGAAATCCTGAAAGAAAACTTTCCAAACCTAGAGAGGCATTCAAATATCCAGACCCAAGAAATGCAAAGGACCCCTAATTGAACCAACCCCATAAAATCTTCTCCAAGGCACATGATAGCCAGACTGGCCAAATCCAGACAAGATACTAAAACTGGGAGAGAGAAATGTCAAGTTACTTACAAAGGTTATCCCATCAGGCCAGTATTAGACTTTTCATCAGAAACAATGTGAGCAGGGAAAGAATGGGAAAATATATTCAAAGTGTTAAATGGAAAACATTTTAATCAAGAATACTATACCTGGCAAGATTATCCTTCATATAGGAAGAAAAGATAAAAACATTCTCAGATAAACAAAATCTGAAAGAATTTACCAACACCAGATCAGTTCTTCAAGAAGTTCTGAAGGGAGTGCTTTAGCAGGAAAACTAAAGACATACAGACAGAAGATATAAGAGAGCAAAAAGCAACCAAGAAAATATCCAACTTAATGCTCGAGACAAGTCCAGAAATATCGATAAGAACGTTGAATGTTAACTTCCAGGATTTAAACGGAAAGATTGAACCACAGTAACACTGCAAATTTAGCAAGAGAGAGATTTACTACATGAGACTGACCTGGTGAAATAGAATTTTATGACTTTTGACTAAAACATTACTGGTTTTATTTTTACTATGCTTTATTTTTCAGATTTAAGGATTTTGCTTTCTTTTGAGCTGTTGATAGGTTCAGCAATTTATTTAAAAGGTTTTTGGTTTGTTTGTTGTTTTAAAATGAAACAAACTTTTCTCCCTTCCTGACCCCTTTGGAATAGGAAAATATTTGTGAGTATTCTTATTTTGTCACATACGTTCAATAATACCTGTTGCCTTGCATCAGAAATTGGAAATACTCATTATTGACAGGGCTTTGACCGTAATGTCACATCTGAAGATATGACCAGAAAACTATGGAACTAACGTAAATCTCAAAAAGGCCAACAGAAGCTCTGGGAAAGATGGCCTGGCACCATAAACAGTTCTGCCTGGCAGAGAGGATTAGAGAAGCCATATGAAAGAATTCATACCATAAAGTAGCCTGGGCTATTCCAGACCAGCATCGTAAACAGTAGATGTTGCAAAAGAGCAGCCACAACCAGAGAATTAACTTGAAGAAGACTTTGAAGGAAGAAAAAGAGGCTAATCTTTGCTAGCAGGTGGAATATCACAGAATCCTTGGTAGGCAGGGCTGAATTGAGAAGGTTAAGTGTGAATTGTGTGCTAGGTGTTTGCTTTTCAATAGTTTGATTAGTTAACATGTAAATATTTTCTCAAAAATATTTAAAACCATACTGCCTCTGTTGTTTTAGAGTGACAAACAAAATTGCAACAAATATTTTGAAAGTTATCTTTAAAATTCAGTTTTTGAAATTTTGAAAGTTGTTCATTAACTGTCAAGAACTTTGGAGTATGTGCAAAACTTTTTTGATATGTAAAGTATATGTTTGTGGGAAGATGTTAAAAAAAACTACATCATATATTTCAAAATAACTAAAATAAGAGAATTTTAAGTGTTCCCATCACAAAGAAATGATTACTATCTGAAATGACAGATATGTTAATTTACCTGATTTGATTATTCCACAATGTATATATGTATTAATACATTATCATTGTACCCCATCAATATATACAATTATGATTTGTCCATTAAAAATAAAATAAGGCCTGGCCCTATAGTACAGTGTTTAGGGAAGCTGAATCCCACATGGCTAATTAAGATCCTGATCAGCAGCTTATAAAATACAATGTGTGTGTGTGTGTGTGTGTGTGTGGTGTTTGCCCAGAATCCAGACAGAAAGAAAAAGTATTGCAGCTTGACGATGCCCCATCAGGCAGTGCTTTCTCCTCTCGCCGTCTCTCTTTTTCTGGAGAGTCCACATACCAACAACTCTTAGATCTAGTGATCACACAATGAGTGTTGGCCAAGTGGTGGCCATGAGCTAGTGCTCACTGCTGACACCTTCTGGTAAGGTAAAGAAAGTGCCAACATTAAAATAACTGGGAATCAGGACACCTTGGGAGAGAAGGCCAGAGGCAATAGCTGAACTCCTTTAAGGAAAGTTGCCTCCATCAATTCTCTTCATGCACAAATGGTAATATTGTATACACACACACACACTCGCACCCAGAAGACTGAGTTAAACTGTGATTCAGAAGAGTTGAAATACAAATATTAAGATGATGTAGGGGTCAGGTGTGTAGACCAGCCAGAGTGGCCAGCAGCAGCAGGACTGCCGTGGTGCCAGGAGAAGGGACCCGTAGGGGGTATGGGGCCATGCTGGAGTCAGGGACCTGGTGACAGTGTGAAAGGTACTGGTTTTGACAACTGCATCATGCAAGAGTATAAGCTAGTTGTTCTTGGCTCTGAAGGCGTTGGAAAGTCTGCTCTGACTGTACAATTTGTTCAAGGAATTTTTCTAGTAAAGTGTGATCCTAGGATAGAATATTCTTGTAGAAAGCAAGTTGCAGTAGATGCACAGCCGTGTGTACTTGAAATCTTGGCTATGGCGGGAACAGAGCAATGAACAGCAAGGAGGGATTTGTCCTTGCAAAATGGGCAAGGCTTTGCATTAGTTTATTCCATCACAGCACAGTCCACATTTAATGATTTACAAGATCTGAGAGAACTGATTCTTCGACTTAAAGACACTGATGATGTGTCAATGATTTTGGCTGGTAATAATTGTAACCTGGAAGATGAAAGAGTTGTAGGAAAGGAACAAGGTCAAAATCTAACAAGACAATGGAACAACTGTGCACTCCTAGAAACTTCTGCAAAATCAAAAATAAATGTCATTGAGAGATTTTTATGACCTAGTGCATCAAATTAACAGAAAAACTCGAGTTCCTGGGAAGGCCTGTGAAAAGTCATCATGTCAGCTGCTTTAATACACTAAATGTTAGGGACCAGCGGATGGCATAAAGGCTACGTCACTGGACTCCCATGTAGTCGACCACAGTTCGAGTCCTGGACCCGGTGGCTTAAATGCATGCCGGGCGCATGTGCGTGTGTGCCCAAGATCCTGAGAGGAGAATGGAGGAGAAGGGATTGTGGTGTGGCCATCCCCAATCCATTCTGATTTCTCATTTTCTGTCTCTCTGTCGCTGTCTTTCTGGCAAGTGCATGCGCCCTATAGCAAAAACCTCTCCAAGAAAAAAAGAAGTAAAAAAATAGACTGAATGCTTTGTAGCTCTGAAGAACTGTTGCCCAATTCAACAGTGCCAGCATTCCAACTTTGTTCAATCTAGCAACATCTTAAATGGTATCCTTTAAGAGGCGAGTGAAAGTTACTACATCAGTTTGCACATTCCAACCACTTTCCAGTATCACGAGAGATTTTTACTTACAGTCCTAGAGCTGGTAAAACCAGAGGCTACATCCAATATTACTGCTAAGAGACAGTCTTCATCCACTGCTGTGGTACCTGCATGGAAATGGTGTGCTGGACATTTTAACACACCCTGTACTTTGTATTGGAGAGTACAATCATGTAAATCCTAAAAGCACCACTATTTTAGCATAATAAACGCCCAAAGAGCTCCTATCTAGACTACTCCAGATAACTTCGCTTCTTTGATACTTGTAGCTTACTGTAATTTTTTTTAAAGAAATTCAAGATTATGGGGCCAGCAAGCTGATATGGTGGTTAAAGCAACTAGACTCCCACATGGCTGACCATGGTTTGAGTCCCAGACCTGGAAGCTTGCGTTCTCACTTTCCTTCTCTCTGTCTCTGTCTCTCTCTGATCAACTTCAAAAAAATTAAATAAAAAATAATTACAATGAATGAAAAATAAATTTAAAATTTTTTTTAAATTTTAAAGAAATCCAAGGTTATTATCACTGTATTATACAAAATAAGTGCTTTGATTAACACAGCTATATCATTTTTTTAATTTTTAAAAAACCTGTGGAGACAACGATCTTATCTTTAAAATATGATAATCCTTTCAGTATAATGTCATAGAAGAAAGGTGTTGCCTTTAATATCTGTTGGGAAGGGAATGTCCAGACTTTTCAAACCTCTTATTATATGCTTCCTTCTTTTGTTTACATAGGGAACAATGTTTATAGTTGTGTGTATGGTGGGGGTCTGCAACAAGAAGAGTGTATATGTTCAACTAATTTTTAATGATTTAACAATTTTTGTAAATCATTGTCAGGCTTCTGCAGATGTAGAGTCTCCCCGTGAATCCCTTGCTTGCTCATGCACAAGTGTGTTTGCAGCACCAAATACATGAGCTTGGGATTTTTGCCTGTTAGTGAATGTTCCACACGTGTAATGTTTTGGTTGAGATGTTAAATGGTGGACAAGTACTGTGGATGTGGACCTGGGAAGTAATGTTAGTCATGTGCAATTGGTCACAAGGCCTAATTTACAGTAACTGTGGCTGCTTCATTTAACAATGCCTTGTTGCTTTGTACACATTAACTTTTGGGTATAAAGATGGTGTGTCTGGGACCAGCAGTTAACATAATGGCTATGTCACTGGACTTCCATGTAGTCGACTGTGGTTCGCATCCCGGACCCGGTGGCTTAAAACTCACACTGGGTGTGTGTGCGTGCGTGCCCAAGATCCCGAGAGGAGAATGGAGGAGAAGAGATTGTGGCGTGGCCATCCCCCCTGGGGGGTGATTTCTCACTTTCTGTCTCTCTATCTCTCTCTGTCTGGCGAGTGCACGCACCCTATAGCAAAAACCTCTCCAAAACAAAACAAAAAAAGATGGTGTGTTTATCCAACAGGGAGCCACAGTACTTAAACTGACCGACCTAATGTTACAACTACTTTGAGGTGACCAAATATAAACTAAAAGCCTTAATTAAAGTGATCAGTTTTGTGTAACTTAGCATCAGTAGTTCAATAAATTTGAGTTGCCATGCAAGGGCTTGCATTTATAGTTACTTGCCACTTGAGTGTGCTTTGTGTAGTGTTTTAATAGTGCTAGTATGTAAATATGGATTTACCTTATTTATAAATGTAAAAAAAGAAGATAATTTGCAAATTTACTGACCAATTTATTATTTTTAAAAAATATTTTAGGTTTTTGCCATAAGGTGTGTATGCTTACTGAAGAGAGAAAGAGACAGAGAGAGCGAAAGTAAGAAATCAACCCCTGGGGGTTGCAATCCCACTCTCCTCCTGAGATTTTGGGTGCACACACACATGCACCTGGCATGACTTTCAAGCCACCAGGCTCGGAACTCAAACCACAGTACACCATATGAGAGTCCAGCTCCTTAACCACCATGCCACCTGCTGGCCCCTGACCAACTTATTTCATATATTTTCCTTTTTTATGTTTGTATACAAGTGATGTATAATAAAATATATGTTGGGGTCAGCAGGTGGCATAGTGGTTAAAGGCATTGGACTCCCACACGGCCGACCGTGGTTCGAGTCCCAGACCTGGTGGCTTGCTTTCTCACTTTCTCTCTCTCTTTCTCTGTCTCTTTCTGATCAAACTGGAAAATAATAATAATTAATAAAATTAAAATAAAATAATTCTAAAAAGCACACATGTGTTTAAATAAGTATAAAAGCTTTTATTATAAAAATTCTAAGTGATATAAAGCATTTTGTTATGATTTAATTGGTAATATTTTAGTGATATAAAAGTGATTTGGAATACAATCAAAACCTAGAGTTGATTAGATTTGGTATTTCTGAGAAATAGAACATTACAGTTTATTTCTTTCTTCTTTGAAGTTTCCCATATTGCTCAATTTTATAGTAAATATGTAGAGCCAGCCAGCAGTGTCAGGGTTAAGGTGTCTGGATCCCATATGCTTGACTGTCTGGTTCAAGTTTCAGACCTGGCAGTCTGAAAAACATGCCAGTGCCTGTCTGTGCACCCCATAGCAAAAATCTCTCTCTTAAAAAAAAAAAAAGAAAGAAAAGAAAAAAAAAACTGAAAGGAAAAACGGGGGAGAAGAGATTGTGGCATTGCCATCTCCCACTAAGGGTGTTTTCTCACTTTCCACACCCCTTTCTCTGTCTCTGGCAAGTGCATGTGCCCTCTAGCAATTTTTAAAAAGTGTTACAAGGAATATTATATATATATTTAACATTACATATTGTAATTATACACAAAATACAAACTAATGGTATTATGTCTGACATAAAATACATAATCTGTGTATGTTATAAATGTACATATTATATAACGAGTACATAGACCTTTCTGTATGGCCGACTTTATTGTGGGCGCGTCAGTACAGTAACTGAGCTTCACTTGGACCATGCCGATACTGCTTTCCCACTCTTGCCCATCGTCACCCACCTTTGCTTAGCTTAGCTCACAAATTTCTCTATATTCTTTAACTTTTCAGAATTTTTGGTCATGATCTAGGTCTAGCAATGGATTATTTTATGGTAGAACTGTATATTTCTTTTCTGGAGAGATTTTTGCTAGAGGGTGCATGCTCTTGCCAGAGAGACAAGAGAGAGAAAGTGAGAAATCACTCCCTGGGGGAATGGCCATGACACAATCCCTTCTCCTCCATTCTCCTCTTGAGATTCTGGGCTCGCATGCACACACACACACACACACACACACACACACACACACACACACACATACACCCAGCATGAGTTTTAAGCCTCAGGGTCTGGAACGCGAACAGCAGTTGACCATGTGGGAATCCAATTCCTTAACCACTACGCCACTTGCTGGCCCCAGAATTGTACGTTTTAAAACCAAAAAATCCTCTGTTCAGATAAATCCTCTGGCATTCTGTTGGCACTGTGCCTTCATTACAACCTCTGTGTATTCTCTCTCTCTCTTTTTCTTTCTTCTCTCTCTCTCTTTCTCTCTCTCTCTCTCTCATCCTCTTCTATTTTCCACCACCTTCTTCCTTGCCTAGTTCAGGATCCCTTAAAGATATTGGACATGAGTCATCGACGTCCCTGGGTTAGAAGAAAGTCACTTCCTAAAGCACAATGGTGACGATTCAGGACCACGGACAGTAACATTCAGCCGTGGGTTCCCAAACAAACTCCCAGCCCTCATCTTGAATCAATGTTTTTTCAACAAATCAGGCTTAGAAAACTCTCTCCAACAAGCATTACTCAATACATTTTTGTTAAATGAATTAATAAATGAAAAATGTATGGTAGATGGGGCCGGCAAGTGGCATGGTGGTTAAAGGCGCTGGACTCCCACATAGCCGACCACGGTTCAAGTCTCAGACCTGGTGGCTTGCTTTCTCACTTCCTCTCTCTCTCTCTGTCTCTCTCTGATCAAACTGGAAAATAATAATGATAATAATAATAAATAAAGTTAAATAAAATAATTCATTTTAAAAAAATTTATGGTAGTAAATGAGTATACCTGTGTCCCCAGACAGTACTTTCTCACTTAACCATTTCTAATACCTGAAGTTTCTACCGTTAAAGATTATCCTTGTGCTGGGACCAGCAGATGGCGTAATGGTTATATCTCCGGACTCCCACGTAGTCGACACGGTTTGCGTCCTGGACCCCTGGGGGCGGGGGCAGCAGGCGGCATGGTGATTAAGGGTGTTGGCTCCCACATGGCTGACCGCGATTCAAGCCGCGGACTTGGCAGCTTGCTTTCTAACTTTCTCTCTCACACACTCTAGGGGGGAAAAACAATCAGAAACCATTGAGTGACTGATGATGGGAGAGTGATGAAATCAAATGTGGACCCTTCAGGGCCCATCTGGCTTTGACCTGAGAGAGGGAGGGGAACAGGGAGGCCCTAGGGGCAGGGGACATTCAGAACAGCCCAGGCAGGGGTAATGGAGCAGTACAGAGGAAGGGATTGGCATACCAACTGAGGAACAAGCTGGCTGAGGACAGAGATCCTCAGCACCTACACGCTCCCCTACACACAGACCCTGACACCCAGACGCTTCCCTCAGAGTGTCCATGGGCCCCACAGAACCTGACAGGACAGGCCTCGGGGCAGGACCTTCTATCTGAGGGAGCAGCAGGGTGAGGTGGTCAGGAGGGCAGCTCAGGGAGCACCTTGCAGCTGGGATCAGGGTGGGAGATGAGTACAGGTATACCTAATCAGAATCTCACACACACATATCACCACCACCCAGCACATGAAACGGTGACTAGGGCAAGTGCTCAGAGTCAGGCAGAGCAGATAGTGTAATGGTTATGTCCCTGGACTCCCATAAGTCGACTGCAGTTCACAGATCAGTCCCAGTGACTTAAAACTCATGCTGAGCACATGTGTGTGTGTGTGTGTGCCCAAAATCCCCAAGAGGAGAATGGAGGAGAAGGGACTGGGATGTGGCCATCTCCCCTGGGGACTGTCTTCTTACTTTCTGTCTCTCTCTGTCTCTCTGGCAAGCACACACTCCCTGTAGCAAAAAATAAATCTCTCTCTCAAAAAAAGAATCAAGCAGACCTTGGTTCAAATCCCAATTCTGCCTCCTATTTGCTGTGAGATCTCATGCAAGTCTTTTAATCTCTCTGAGCATCTGTTTTTTCATCTATAAATTGTAGATGATTAGATTTGCCCCCTTCCCCGGCTCATCATGAGGATTAAAAGGCAATTATGGGTTCAGATAAGTTGGTGCAGTGGTAGTGCAATGCTCTGGAGTGGTGGAGGCCACATAGAAACTCAGAGTTGGGTTCCTGGGTCAACCTGTCTGCTGGGCACAGGCGATGTTCTTTGTCCTGGCTGGCTGAGCAGGCTGGGGAGGATTGTTACGTAAGAATATTGAGAATGCTCCTCTTCCTCTCTTGCCCTCTGCCTCTGTCTCTCTCAATAAATAAATAAATGAGGGCTAGCCCCACAGTGCAGTGGCTAAACACTATGCCTGATCCCATGTGACCAACTGGGGTCTGAGTCTCGGCTCTGGTGACTTGAAGAACATGCCAAGCATACATGCATGTCCACAATCCTGACAGGATGGAGAACTGGAGAAAAAGCATTGTGGTATGACCAGGTCTGGCTGGGGGTTCTCTTCTCTCTCTTTCTCTCTCTCTTCATGATGCATACACGCCCTCAGGCATAAAAAAAAGTAAATGAACAAATTTTTTAAAAAGAAATAATAGCCATAATAAATGTCACAAAAATGGCTAAACTTCAAGTCCTCCTCTATCAAAGCCCTTGCAATGTGACCCTGTACCAACTCATGACAGAAAGTAGAGACTAGGGCCATCTGGTGGCATGACGGTTAAGGCAGCTGGATCCCACGTGATTGACTGCACGGTTCAGGTCCCAGAACCAGCTTCTTGAAAAATACTCCAGGGGTATGTGTGTGCCCAAAATCCTGAAAGGAAGAGAAGGTAGAGATTGCATTCCCCATGGGGGACGGTACTTTCTCACTTTCCTTCTTTGTCTCTCTCTGTCCAGCGAGCAAGCACACCTTCTAGCAAATAGAAGAAGGAGAAGAAAAAAAGGAAAGACAAAAGAACTGGAGAAAAGAAGAGGAAACTCAAGAACTAAAAACAATGAAGAACAAAGAAGAGGAGTTTATTTCTCAACCCTTTGACTCTGAGTGGTGACTTGTGATCAAAGCGACAATAGCAAAGTGATGCAGGATAGACTTGAAGGGTGCTCAGCATGGGGCCTCGTGCACCCGTGCCCTGGGAACCCAGCTGCCCTGTGAGCAAGCCCAGGCTAACTTGCTGGATGATGAGACACAGGGTCCAGTTGCCCCCAGTCAACAGCCAGGGCAGCAGAGCCACCTGGTGGAGCCACGACTAACTGCAGACCCATGAGCTGGCCCAGCCAGGACTGGGAGAACCACCCAGTTTGGGCAAACACACAGTTGTGTTAAAACCATTACACTTTATGTGGTTTGTTAAACTGCAAAATCTAAACAGTGGACTTGGGTTTCTACTCGAGATGAAGTAATAGGAACCAGACTTATCTTTCTATCTGAAATAATCAAAATAACCAGGCAAGAATCTGGACACTGGGTGGGTTACAAAAGATGGTGATCACCGTGGGACAGAAAAACCACAAGAGCCCTACGACTGCCCCAGCTTAGGACCTAGCAAAAGCTTCCAGGCTGTGGTGCAGAGGGGGAAGCCAGATGGCGGAGACATAACTGAGGTCCCAGGAGACCAAGGTGGTGCCAGCTCTCAGGACAGTGCTGCAAGAGCTGCAGTGAGAGAGCTCCTCGGGCGCTCAGCAGAATATTGATCAGCACATGCAGGTGAGGAAGCCTGAGGCTGGGGGAAACCAAAACCTTCTGAAGAGATGTGATAACAGTGCCCCACACCCACACAGAGCCAGAAATAGTGCCTGTTGCCACCAGCGGACTGGAAAAATTCATTGTTCACGGGGTGTTGAGTAGAACGGTCAGGAAAGTCAGGCTTTGGCGGTGTGGAATAATCAGCCCTAGATGGAACACTCCTCTGGACCTGGCTAATAGAAGCAAGACTGAAAGGATCGGGCAGTTTTCAAATATTTAAAACTACATCCCTAAAACTTAACTGGCACAAAAACTGAACTTTATGGAATACTTTCTATATTCCATATACTATACAGAGATATTTTACACATATTTCTGCATTTATATTACTTTATTTACAAAACCTTTTCAAAGAGCTGCTATTGTTGTCTCCATAGAACAGATGATAAAGCTTAAGATAATACAAAATGCCTGCCACGTGTTCTTTTTCTCTCTTTCTTCGTTTCTTTTCCTTCTTTCTTTATTCTCTTCCTTTCTTCCTTTCTCCCCACTCAATTGCCAGAGAGAGTGGAAGGGAGAAAGCACCCCACAATGGGGTCTAGCCATGCTGCGACCTCGTCTCTGTTTTTCCATCCTGCCGAGATTCTGGGCATGCAGGCACACGAGCTGGCAGTGTTTCTCGGGCCCTCTGGGTGGGGCACGTGAGGTTTGGCTCCCTGAACCTCAGGCTACAGGGCAGCTGTGGCGAGCGTTCCATAAGTGGTATTTCCTCCAACTCCCCACCCTTGCTCCCTGCCTGTAACCATCAGCAACCAAAAAACTTTTCCTGAATTGCACATCCATTACAAAGAGAGTATGGTTTTTTAAAGACAGAAATTTCAGCGTTCATTTGGAAAGTTCACTTCCGGGGTCCTGAAGAGTGAATGAAGACTCAGAAGTGCTGGTTCCATCCTGGCCCTGCCACTACCTTGCACGGTCACCAGGAATCAGTCTTCACCTTTCTGAGCCTGACTCACCCTTGGCAATGTGGGGGTTGTGGGGAGGGTGTGGTTCCGATCAGATTTTCCCAAAACCACCCTCACTCCAGAGGCCAGAGTGCCCCAGCGATTCTCAGGCGAAAACCCTGAGGGCGGGGACGGCGAAATTGGAAACGCAGAGCGCATTGACCGTAGTTTGAATGCACATGTGCTGGTGAGAGAGAGAAGAGCGAGCGAGAGAGCGTGAGCGAGAGAGCGCGAGCGCTTCTTGGGGAGCTGCTTCGCCAGCCCGTCTCCAGGGTAGCACTACCCTCTTCAGCCAGAAGATGGTGCTGCTCCCCTGTGCGCGTTCAACTTCACTCATTCAAAAAACATGAGGGTTGAGCACCTACTGCGCCCTAAATGTGTGCTAGGCCCACAATAAGTAAAAAGGGCATTATGGAAAGGCCCTTCCTTTACAGAACCTTGCACTGTAGTCACAACTAACCAAAAATAACATGAAATTAAAATGGAACTGGGACCTTGCGGCGAAGATACTCCTATGGGAAAGTGCCAGGCACCGTGCTAGCTGCCATAGCCCTTCCTACAAACCCCAGTGCTCCTTGCTACCATGTGTACTTGTGTCAAAATATCACATCACATGTCATAAATACACACAATTTTTATTTGTCCATTTAAAAAAATAAGTAAATTACCATCATCTTTTTATTTATTTTTTTTACAGTCATTTTAAAAGCAGGGGATCAAAGTACAAAGATGGTAAATGTCAGGACCAGCGGTTAGCGGAATGGCTATGTCGCTGGGCTCCCATGTAGAAGACAGCGGTTCATGTCCCGAACCCGGTGGCTTGAAACTCATGCCGGGCACGTGTGCGTGCTTGCCCAGGATTCAGAGAGGAAAATGGAGGAGAAGGGATTGTGGCGTGGCCATCCCCCCAGGGGGTGATTTCTCGCTTTCTGTCTCTCTGTCTGTCTCTGTCTGTCTGGCGAATGCACGTGCCCTATAGCAAAAACCTCTTAAAAAAAAAAAAAAGATGGTAAATGTCGATTTTTCCACTTCCTTGTAGCCTTCCTAGCACAGGTACTTGGTTGCTGATCAATAAGTTTGTGACGACCGATGGATTGACTTGTAGCTGCAGAGACCTAAAGGCTAAGCCAGAGTGGCAGAAGAAAACACAGCCTTTGGTCCAGACACTGTAATTCCTAGAGTTAAAATGAGGAGAGAGACGGCGAGAAAAGATCACATGCCTGGCACAAGGCGGGTGCTCTTCAAACATTTGCTAAATTAGCAATGTGCTTTTGGCTGAATCATCACTTACTCCTTGAGGGAGTCTTTATGTGTATGTGTGTGCCATAGGGCATGTGCACTCACTGGAGAGAGACAGAGAGACAGAAAGTGAGAAATTGCCCCTCCCCCAGGGGGTTGGCCATGCACAATCCCTTCTCCTCGACTCCCCTTTTGGAATTTTGGGCACATGTGCCTGGCATGAGTTTCAAACCACCAACTCTATGACTCAAACTGCAGTCAGCCATGTGAGAAAAGTGCTTTAACCACCACACTAGCTGCTGGCTGGGGTCATTTTCATCCCCATTTTACAGATGACAAAACTGAGGCTGCCATAGGGACCCGGCCAAATCACAATGTGACTTCAAAGCACATTGTACCTTGCCTTCTAAGAATACTAGACTCAGGGCCAGCAGGTGGTGTGGTGGTTAAGGGTGCTGGACTCCCAGATGGCTGACCATGGTTTAAGTCCTGGACCTGGCGGTTTGCCTTCTCTCTCTCTCTCTCTCTCTCTCTCTCTCTGTCCCTTGGAAGAGTGAAATTACAATAAATAAATAAAGTTAAATAAAATAATTATTTAAAAAAAAAAGAATACTAGACTCAACTTCTACTGCTCTCAGTCATTTGTCCTGCAGCTTGCACCTGCTTTGCTCCTCATGACCACAGAGGGCAGGTGAGGAAGGTGAGAGCCCCTGGGGCCAGCAGGTGATGTGGTGGTTAAGGGTGCTGGACCCCCAAATGGCTGACCACAGTTCAAGTCCCAGACCTGGCGTCTTGCTTTCATTTTCCCTCTCTCTCTCACTCTGTCCCTCTCTGGTCAAATTAAAATAAATAAAATTGAATAAAATAATTCTTTAAAAAAAGAAGAAGTAGAAAGTCTAGCATCTGCATTTGCAGCTCTTCCCTATGCCAGGTTCTTTTCTATTTTTTTTTATTTAGATTTTTGTTATAGGGCGTGTGCACTCACAGAGCGACAGAGAGGGAAAATGAGAAACCACTTCCCCAGAGTGGATGGCCATGCTGCAATCCCATCTCCACTCTCCCCCTGGAATTTTTGGTGCATAGGCACATGTGCATGGGGTGATTTTCAAGTCAGCAGGTCCAGGGGTACTCAAACCATGGTTGGCCACGTGGGATTCAGCTCCTTCACCACCCTACCATCTGGTGGCCCCGGACCAAGTTATTTTCAACTCATGTGTTCTTGTGTTAAACACTGCAACACTAAATTAGTTCGGTGATTCACATAATTTTTTATGTTGTGTTTTCATTGGACAACTTTTTGAATGGACGCTGGGTGGCCACCTCTAAAGCTAAGAGCTACCTCCTGAGTTTAGTGCCTTTGTTTGTGTAGCTGTGGCTTCTTTAATTATTCAGCTAAGAAGAGGGAAAAGACACCAGAGATAGACCTGATACCTCTGCAATGCACTCACACTGCATGACCCCAGATGCATGGTTAAAAGGGAAGATTTGCAGGGTTCAAATCAAAGGAAAACCGGGGAGGAGTGAGTAGGCCATCTGGCCCCCTGCACAGCAGCCTGTGGAGGAGAACGCCTGCACTGTAGCTGGCAACAGTATCCCTGGGAGGAAGCCTAACATAGATATAGAAGGGGAGGGATTACATTAGCATCATTTGAATTTTAGTCTCTGCAATTCTGCTTGTATTTCACTTGTAAATTTAGTTTCATGGTCATAAGAGCTATATGCGTACATGTACAACTGATCTTATGCTTATACGTAGTTAAATAACATAGTAACAAGATGACTGTGTCAATACTAGAAGTCCCTGGGAATTTTTTCTTTAAAGATTGTACACACAGTCGGATTAAATACACACAGATCACACTGCTTTCCCTCCAGAAGAGGGCAGTAGCCACAGACACATTCTCCTCTGGATGGATGGGAGCCCTCTGTCTAGAGAACAGGAAGGCGTCACTCCCAGGCCAGTAACAGGGCAGGAGAAAGGTGATCCCTTCTCTCATACCATACGCCCTGGCAGCAGGGGGGAAGGGCTGTTTGCTTTGAGGCTAAGAGAGGGGTTGCCCGAAGAAGATGAGCAACTCTCGTCCAGTTTAATCAGGAAAGCAAAAGGATTGTGGACCTCAAAGCTGAGAATGAAGTGGGCCACTTCCCCCTCATGGGTGGACCCTCAGGATCCACACCCAGGCAACCAGGGGTGGCACCAGGTAGGCACAAGATCTTACCATTGGTTTCCTACATTTCAGTAAACTCTTCAAAACTCACAAAGTAATTTATGTTCAGTGCATTCAATGAGACAATCATACACAGAGAAAAAGTCTTTACTCTCCCATCCTTCCAAATTAGCACTTTAAACATAGGTCTCTATATTCAAAACGCAGTGTACAAACACATGTACCATCTGTAGAGGGTGCTTCGGTTATTGTTTGTTTCACGACGTAGAATCATGCCAAACACATGCCTCTGCCTCTTGGTTATTTAGCATCATCTTAACCTTTCAGGTCAATGAATAGAGAGCCTCAACTCCTTCATTTTGAAGAGCTGCATAACCTTCTAGAGAATGGATGCAAGACTACTTCCTCACCGGCTCTCCTTATAATGACCAGTTGTTTCCAAGTGTCCCCTCTTGATCATTAAAAGCAACATTGCAACAGCCATTCTTGGACATGCAGCTTTCTCCCTGACCCCATTTTTGGAATGTATGTAAGGCGTTTGTTTGGTTGGTTGTTTTTTGTTTGTTTGTTTTTAGTTTAGTTTAAAAGCTATGTTCCATGTTACTATTCATTTGTCCTTTTCCATAGATATATGTTAAGTCCCTCTGTGTGCAGGGCACTGTTAGATACACAGACATAAACAAGACAAAGTTTGCTCTCCAGGTATGTAAGTATTAAAAAGTGTTTATTGGGACCAGCAGGTGGCGTGGTGGTTAAGGGCGCTGGATTTACAAATGGTCAACTGTGGTTCAAGTCCTCGAACCCGGCAGCTTACCTTTTCACTTTCCCCCTCTCTTGCTCACTCCGTCAAATTTAAATAGAGTTAATTTTTTTAAAAAAAGCGTGTATATAATTAGTATATATTAGTTATGCAAATAATATTAGTTGTATACTAGTTACATCTTGCATAACTAATATATATATATATATATATAGAGAGAGAGAGAGAGAGAGAGAGTTATACATAAATAGTTATATATAACTCTATACAACAGACAAAGTGATAGCACCCTAAGGGAGATGATGCAGATGAAAGGATGAGGGAGGTTGTGTGTTTGTATCCTCTTCCTTCAGGCCAGGCAGAGGGCGATCTAGGGGGCCCTGTCCAGCTGGAGCAAGTGCTGATACCCTCCCTCACCTCCCTTCTCCTCATCCCTGATCTCCCACAACAGGCAATCTCTGGAACTGGAGCACATCTTTTCCTACTTATATTAGCCAGCATTTATCATGATATCCTCCTACATGCTAGACAACTTTTGTATCTATTGTTATGGAACAAACTATCCCAAATTTAGTAACTTAAAACAACAAACATTGGGGGCTAGCAGGTGGCATGGTAGTTAAGGTGCTGAACTCACACGTGGTCGATATGGTTTGAGTCCTGGCAGCTTGAAGCACATCACTGGCGCGTGTGTGTATCTCCAAAATTCCAAGAGAAAGATAGAGGAAAAGGGATTGCAGCGTGGTCATCCTCCCAGGGGATGATTTCTTGCTTTCTGTCTCTCTGTCTCTCTGTTTAGTACATGTGCCCTATAGCAAAAATCTCTCAAAAACAAACAAAAAAACATTGGGTCAGCAGGTGGTATGGAGGTTAAGGCAGCTAGACCCCTTGGCTGACTCTTCTTTTTGAGTCTCGGACTAGGTGGCTTGAAAAACATTCTGGGAGCATGCGTGTCATGTCCAAAATCCCAAGAGGAGAAGGGATTGTGATGTGGCCATCCCTCCTGGGGGGGTGATTTTTCACTTTCTCTCTGAATCTCTATCCCTGTTTCTCTCCGACTCTCTATCCCTGTTTCTCTCCAGCGAGCACATGTACGAACTTAAAAAACAAACATTTATTACCTCAGAAGTTTTGTTTGGCCTTTTATGTTTTCCTTATCTATTTCACTCAGCATATTTCCATATTCACGTTGTAACCATGCATCAGTACTCCATTCTTTTCCATGCCGAGCAATAATCCATGTTTGGAATACCACTTTTGTTCATTCATACATCCAGTAATGAGTTTTCTCTTAATGTTTGCACAGCATCTATTTTTCCATCCTTATGATTATGTTCTCCTATGGGACCAGCAGATGGCATAATGGTTACATCGCTGGACTCCCAATCTTCATTAGAGTCCTGCACCCAGCAGCTTAAAACTCATGCCAGGTGAATGTGTGTGCATGCCCAAGATCCCAAGAGGAGAATGGAGGAGAAGGGATTGCAGTGTGGCCATCCTCCCGGGGGGTGATTTCTCACTTTCTGTCTCTGTCCCTCGGTGAGTGCGCACACCCTATAGCAAAAATCTCTCTTAAAATAATAATAATAATAATAATAATAATAATAATAATAATAAAAGATTATGTTCTCCAATTTAAAAAGGAAAAGACATAAATAGGATTAAAGCTCCTTAAACTCCACCTCCCAAGTCAATCCCTTCTCAGAGAACTAAAGTTTATCCAAACCTTTCTTTTGCATGTACAGATAGTCCCAGTCTGGCTATGTTTCAGGTTATGATTTTTCATCTTTGCAAAAGTGATTCACATTTGGCAGAAACATTATTTCTAGTTTTAAATTTTGATCTTTTCTCTGGCTAGTGATATGCAGCGTAATGCTTTCTTGCGATGCTGGACAGTGACAGCAGGCCAGGGCTCCCAGGCCCCTGATCTTTAGGGAAAATGAGACTCTACAGTGACCCTGTTTTCCACTTCGATAAGCTACATGAGATATTCAACACCTTATTATAAAATAGGGTTTACATTAAATGATTTTTTCCAACTTTAGGATAACATAGGTGTTTTGAGCACATTTAAAGTAGGCCAGGCTAAACTGTTCAGTAGGTTAGGTGTATTAAACTTAGTTTTTTTTTTAATTGCCAGAGGGTGCAAGCACTCTCCAGAAAGGGACACCGAAAGAAAGGGAAAGGGAGAAACTATCCCTCAATGTGCCATGGTCACACCATAATTCCTTCTCCTCCATCTCTCCATACTGTCAGGATTTGGAGCATGCACATGCACCCAGTGTGTTTATCAAGCCACAGGGGCCAAGTTTTGAACCATGGTGGCCATGTGGGATTGGCTCCCTTAACCACAAGGTTATGGGGCAGCTCCGAGTGCATTTTTGACTTATGATATTTTCAACTTAGGATGGATTTACTGGGGAAACACTGTAAGTCAAAGAGCACCTTAGTTAAATGTTTATGTACCTGTGTTAGTGATGCAAAACAAATTGCTTCAAAGCTTAATGGCTTAAAACAATGACAATAGTTACTACTTCACAGACTCTGGGGGTTAGGAATCCTGGTTTAGTTCAGGGGTTCTGATCAGGCTTTCTCACGAGATTGCAGTCAAGATGTTGGCAGGAGTGGCAGTCATCTGATGGTTTGACTGGGGTTTCCTAAATGTCTCACTCACATGCATGGAGAGTCGGTACTGGCTAGGAGCCCAAAAGGAATTGAGGGAGAAAGGCTCTTTCCTTTCCGTCTGGCGGCAGCCATCAGGTAAGCCAAGATGGGCGCGTACAAGTACATCCAGGAGCTGTGGCGGAAGAAGCAGTCCGACGTGATGCGCTTTCTCCTGCGGGTCCGCTGCTGGCAGTACAGCCAGCTCTCGGCGCTGCACCGGGCGCCCCGCCCCACCCGGCCGGATAAAGCGCGCAGACTGGGCTACAAGGCGAAGGCTCTCAGAGTCCTGAATTCTTACTGGGTGGGTGAAGATTTCACATACAAATTCTTCGAGGTTATCCTCATTGATCCATTCCATAAAGCTATCAGAAGAAACCTTGACACCCAGTGGATTACCAAGCCAGTCCACAAGCACAGGGAGATGCGTGGGCTGACATCCGCAGGCCGCAAGAGCCGAGGCCTTGGAAAGGGCCACAAGTTCCATCACACTATTGGCTCTCGCTGTGCAGCTTGGAGAAGGCGCAATACTCTCCAGCTCCACCGTTACCGCTAATCTAAGAAATGTTTGTAAACTTCATACCTAATAAACAATTTAGGACAGTCATGTCTGCTTAAAAGTGTTATTTGTCTGTTAAGCTAGTCTGCAGATTGTTTCATGGATGCTTTGTCAGATTACGAAAGTTCCAAGTGCAATAATGTTTGAAGATTATAAATGATAGTGTATCTTGTTTCTAATAAGGTAAACTTTTCTGTGTGCTTTATCTTATTAGGGAGTTATATGTTGGTGTGGTATAATAGGTGTAAAAATAAATACTTTAAAACAGGAAAAAAAAAAAAAGAGTCGGTACTGGCTATTGGCAGGACTCAATTCTTTTCCATATAAGGTTGCCATATTTAGCAAATAAAAACATGGAATGTTCAATAAACTTTGCATTTCAGATAAGCAACAAAAATTATTTAGTATATTTCAAATATTAAATGTGACATATTTATACTAAAGAAGTATTCATTATCATTTATCTGGAGTGCAAAACTTTCATATTTATTTTTACATTTTTCCACAAATATTTACTTTACATATCAAAAAATTTTAACTCATACGCCACAGTTCTTAACAGTTAATAAACAACTTTCAAAATTTAAAAATACCAAATTTTAAAGATAATGTTAAAAATATTTTTAAAATTTTGTGTAATTTTTTAATGACTCTATAACAACAGAAACAGTATGGTTTTAAATATTTTTGAGAAAATATTTACATGTCAAGTACTCAAATTGTTGAAAAGCTAACACCCAGCACACTAGTCACACATAAACCTTCTCAATTCAGCCCTGCTGGAGTGCAAATTTAACAAAGTGTCCTGTATTATCTGACAAGTCTATCCCTCTCTGGGCATTTCCATAGGGTTTCTTGAGTCAACTCACAATGGGGTAGCTGGCCTCCACCAGGATAATTAGTTCAAGAAAGCACAGCAGGAACCAAAGTGTCTTTTGAGACTTCACCTTGGAAGTCACACACCATCAGTTCTGCAATATTCTTTTGGTTACTGGGGTCAGTCCTAAGTCAACCTGAAAGGAAACTATACAAAGGCTTGAAAAGTGGGAAGAGAGGTTCATTGGAGGTCATCATAGAGGCTACCTCCACAGTGCCTATAGAAAATATTTTTGAGAGAGAGAGAGATTTTTTGCTATAGGAAGCCCGTGCTCACTGGAGAGACAGAGAGACAGAAAGCAAAATATCATCCCCCAAGGGGAATGGCTACACTGCAATCTCTTCTCCTCCATTCTCCTCTTGGGATCTTGGGCACAGACACACATGCCCAGCATGAGTTTTAAGTCACCAGGTCCAGGACTTGAACTGTGGTCCGCTATGTGGGAGTCCAGTGACATAACCATTATGCCATCTGCTGGTCCTGAAAATAGCATTTTTATTTTTGTGTATGTATGTGTGTTATGAACACTTTAACATAAGGATAATTCTGTCTCTATTTGCTCTGCAACTTTTTCCCTTGGCACACACCTTGGAGCTCTCTGTATAATGGTACATGTAGTGCCACGTCGTTCTTTTTACTTGCTGCGTAGTATTCTATGATATGGATAGATCATATTTAGCCATCCTTAATTGTCGGACATTAATGATGTTTCTAAAAGTTTGTTACTACATACATTCTGTAATAACCAGCCTTATACATGACCACTGGGGCACACAGGAAGGTGTTTCTCTAGGGCAGGTCCCAGGAGGTGAAACTGCTGGGTCACAGGATATATGCATTTATAATTTTAATACATACTACTGAGTGTCCTCCAAATTATACTCTTGCTAGGAGCGTATAAAAGACTCCATCTCCGTTTCAGCCCTAATGGGCAAAAGCTCTTAACCAAAGATTATGAATGATAAATAGCACATGAAAAGATGCTTAAAGCCATTAGTCATCTAGGAAATGTAATTTAAACCACAATGAGATACCATTATAAACATATGTGAATAGTTAAAATTTTAAAAAGAAACTGATAATAGCAAGTGTTGGTGAGAATGAGAAGCATCTGAAAGCCTCATACATTGCTGGTTGAAATGTTAAAAGGTGTAATCATTTTGAAAAATAGTTTGGCAGTTTCTTACAAAGTTAAACATTCTACCATAAGATCCAGCAGTTCCACTTTTATTTACCCAAGTGAAATAAAACCTACATTAACACAATGACCTGTGTGTAAACATTTGCATCAATTGCATTCATGATTACCAATGGAAACTCAAATATCCTTCAACTGGGGAATAGATGAATAGAAATATACTTTAGTATATTCATACAGGGAGTACTACTCAGTGGTAAAAAGGAATAAACTATGATACACAGAGAAACAGCATGGATCAATTGCAAAGTAACTAAGCTGAGTGAAAAAAACAACCAACCAAAGAAGTATGTGCTGTGTAAGCCCATTTACATAAAAGTCTAGAAAACTGGGCCAGCAGTGGCATGGAGGTCAAGGGGCTGGATCCTGTATGGCCAACTGTACTATTTGAGTTCTGGGCCCAGCAACTTGAAAATCACACCAGGCATGTATGTGTGCATACCCAAGATCCCGAGAGGAGAATGAAGAAGGGATTGCAGCATGGCCATCCCTCCAAAGGGCTGATTTCTCACTTTCACTCTCTCTGTCTCTATCTCTGTCTCTTTCTGGCAAGTGCATATGCCTTATGCAAAACTGAAAAAGAAAAAGTATGGAAAATGCAAACTACTCAATAGTGACAAAAAGTAGATGAGTGGATGTCTGGGAACAGGAACTGATAGGAAAGTAAAGCAGAGTAAGGAGGGATTACAAAAGGTCAGGAAAGAGACTTGCGTGTGATGGAAATGTTTGACATCTTGATTGGGATAATAGTTAGTTTTCTTATTTAATTTTATTTGTTGTTGTTATTTTTAAAAATTTGCTTTAGGGTACATGTGCTCATCAGAGAGAGACAGAGACAGAGAGAGATAGAGAGAGGGAAAGTGAGAAAGCAAGCCACCAGGTCCAAGACTTGAACTCTGGTCAGCCATGTGGGAGGTCAGCACCTTAACCACCATGCCACCTGCTGGCCCTTGGAGTGATAGTTTTAATGATATTCATACACTTACTAAATAGTACATTTTAAATAGAGCTGGTTAAAAAAAAAAAAACTACTTGCCTCATTGAACATGATTAAATTCCTCTATGAGAAGTTATAACTTCCTCAGTCAGTTTACAAACTGTGATGGTCAGATTTGTGTCAGCTTAGCTATACTATAGCACTCAGTTATTCAATCAAACACTAACCTAGATGTTTCTGTGAAAATATTTTCTAGTTAACATCTACGATCAGTTGATTTTCTGGAGAGATTATCTTCCATAATATGGGTGGTCTATTACATTGATGGTATTATGCTGACTGTACCTAGTGAACAAGAAGTAGCAACTATTTTTTTTTTTTTTGAGAGGTTTTTGCTATAGGGTGCATGCGCTCGCTAGAAAGAGAGAGAGAGAGACAGAGAGACAGAAAGCGAGAAATCACCCCCTAGAGGGGATGACCACGCCTCAATCCCTTCTGCTCCATTCTCTGCTCAAGATCTTGGGCACACATGCACACGTGTCCAGCGTGAGTTTGAGCCATTGGGTACAGGACTTGAACCGCAGTTGACTACATGGAAGTCCAGCGACATAGCCACTACGCCAACTGCTGGTCCCGAAGTAGTAACTATTTTTGACATATTGGTAAGAGCTTTGCATTTGAGAAAGCAGGAAATATGAAAGGAGCCTTCCACTTCGGTATTGTGAGCGGGTTAAGGCTTCCCTTCTTTCTTTTTTCTTTTTTTTTGGTGGAGTTTTTTGTCTTAGGGCACTTGTGCTGCCAAAGTGAGAGACAGAGACAGTGAGAGGGAAAGTGAGAAAATGAGAAAAGTGAGAAATCACCCCACATGGAGGATGGCCACACCACAGTCTCTTCCTCCCAGGATCTTGGTATGCATGCACATGTACCTGACATGAGTTTCAAGCCACTGGGTCCAGGACTCAAACCACAGTCAGCCAGGTGGAACTCCAGCAATGTAACCGGTATGCCATCTGCTGGCCCCAAGACTTCTCTTCTAAGGTATAGAAATAAATTGTTTCACCTGGCCCTTCCTATAACCAAAGCAAGAGCATAATGCCTAATGGGCCTCTTTGGATTTTGAAGACAATATATTCACCATTTGAGTGCACTACTGAGTTATGCATTTTCTTTTTTTAAAATATTTTATTTAACTTTATTATTATTATTATTTTCCAGTTTGATCAGAGAAAGACAGAGAGAGAGAGAGAGAGAAAGTGAGAAAGTGAGAAAGCACATCACCGGGTCCAGGACTTGAACTGCAGTCAGCCATGTGGGAGTCCAGTGCCTTTAACCACCATGCCGCCTGCTGGCCCTGAGTTATGCATTCTTAAGTAGTCTGAAAAGCTGCTGGTTTTCAGTAGGTCCTGACAGGAAAGGCACCAAAATAGGTCCAGGCTGTTGTGCAAGCTGCTGTAAGTCATATAATCTAGTAGATTTAATGATGCTTAAAGTGCCAGTGACAGATAGGGATGCTGTTGGAGCCTTGGGCGAGCACCTATAGGTAAATCACAGTGCAAGCCTTTAGGATTTTATCCTCCACAGATAACTACTCTTCTTTTGACAAGCAGTTTTTGGCTTGCCACTAGGCCTTAGTAGAGACTAAATGTTTAACCATGGACTACCAAATTACCATGTAACCTGAGTTGCCCATTGTGCCATAAAGTTGGGCATGTAGAGCAGACTACATTATAAAATGGAAATGGTATACAGGAAATCAGACACAAGCTAACCCTGAAGACACAAGGAAGTTACATGAAAAAGTGGCCCAAATGCCCATAGCTCCTGTTCCTGCCACATTATCTTCTCTCTTTCAGCCTGCACCTAAGTCCCCATGGGGAGTTCCCTAAGGTCAGGTGGCTTACAGATGGCTCTATAAACAGATAATTTGCAGGTACCATCCAAAAGTGGACAGCTACAGCACTACCTGGGCTGTCCTTGAATGACAGTGGTCAAGGTAAATCCTCCCAATGAGAATAACCAAGCAGTGCACCTGGTTGTTCATTTCTCTTGGAAGAAAGGCCATAGGTATTAAGTCTATGCCAATATTGGAGCTGAGATCAATGATTTGGCTTAGACAGTCAGGAACTTGGAATGAACATGATTGGAAAATTGGTTGACGAGGAGCTCCAGGGCATAGGCCTGAGTGTGGTGGGTATGGGGGGAATATGAAGATATTTGTGTCTTATATGTATGCTCACCAAAGGAGCAGAGGAGGAATTTAATAATCAGGTGACTGTGGATACCAGTCAGCCTTTCCTCAGACACCCCTGTCATTGCCCAGTGCGCTCATGAACAAAGTAGCCATGGTGGCAGGGATGGAGGTTATGCATGTGTTCAGCAACACAGGCTTCACTCACCATGACTGACCTGGCCACAGCCACTGCTGAATGCCTGTCCTAACAGCAGCAGAGACCAGCACTGAGACCCAGCACCATGCCCTGGAGTAACCAGCCAGTGGCTTGTAGCAGGTTGATTATACTGAACTACTTTGGTCATGGAAAGGGCAGTACTTCATTCATATGAGAACAGTCACTTAGTCTGGATCAGGATTTACTTTCCCTCCACATAGTGATTCTGCCAAAACCGCCATCTGTGCACTTTCAGAATGCTGTATCCACCACCATATTTTTCCACCCAGCACTGATAACTGATGAACGAACTCACTTCATGGCAAGTGAAATACAGCAATGGACCCAGGCTCATGGAAGGTACTGGTTTCCCACCATGTTCCTTATCACCCTGAAGCAGCTGGCTTGATAGAAAGGTTGAAGGGACTTTTGAAGACCCAATGACAGAGCTTGGTGGCACTGCCTTGCAGGACTGGGGCAAAGACCTTCAGGAGACCATATATGCTCTACTGGTGCTGTTTCTCCCACAGCTAGGATTCATAGTTCCAGGAAATGAGAATGAAAATGGAATGACACCACTCCTCGTGATCCAGTAGTAAAATTTTTGCTTCCCATCCCTGTGACCTAATTTCTGATGACCTCGAGGTCTTCATTACAAATGGAGAAATGTTTTTACCAGGAGACAACACTTACTCCATTGAACTGGAAGTCAGGTGTGCCACCAGCCATTTTGGGTTCATCATGCCTCTGAATCCAAAGGCAAACAATGGAGTTACTTTACTGACTGAGGTGATTCTCCTGAATACCAACAGGAAATTGGGCTGCTAACATAAAATGGAGAAAAGAAAAACATGTCTAAGATATAGGAGATCCTTTAGGGCATCTCCTAGTACTGTGACTCTTAGACTAAAGCAAATGGAAAACCATAACAACCCAATTGAGGTAAGACTTCTAATTGCCCAGACCATTCAGGCATCAAGGTTTGGAAGTATCCCTTCCAGGCAAAGGTCTACAACCAGTTCTGAGGTGATTACAGAGGACAAGGGAAACATGGCAGCGGCAGTGGAAGAAGGTCATTATAAATACCAGCTACAACTGTGTGGCCAGTTGCATAAATGGGGACTGTAATTATTATGAGTACTTACTCCTTTATTGTTATGAATGTCTATTAAAATATGTGAAAATAATAATCGTTTTTTTTTTTGGAGAGGTTTTTGCTATAGGATGCGTGTGCCTGCCAGACAGAGAGAGACAGAGACAGAAAGCGAGAAATCACCCCCCAGGGAGGATGGCCACACCACAATCCCTTCTCCTCCATTCTCCTCTCGGGATCTTGGGCATGCATGCACATGTGCCCGGCGTGAGTTTAAGCCACTGGGTCCAGGACGTGAACCGCAGTCGACTACATGGGAGTCCAGTGACATAGCCATTACGCTAACTGCTGGTCCTTATAATAATCTACTCTTGAATACCACAAAGGTTAGGGGCAATGACCCTTGCACAGTTGAAAAAAGTCCAACTTTTGACTCCCCAAAAACTTAGCTACTAATAACTACTATTGACCAGAAGTTTTGCCTATAACATAATTGATCAACACAGCTTTTGTATGTTCTATGTATTACACACTTTTTCTTATAATGTAAGCTAGAAAAATATTAAGAAAATCATAAGGAAAATACTGACATAGTGCTGTACCATATTTTCTTTCTTTCTTTTTTTTTTTTTGAGAGGTTTTTATTATAGGGCGTGTGTGCTCACCAGAAAGACAGAGAGAGACAGAGAGAAAGTGAGAAATCACCCCCCGGGGGGGATGGCCATGCCACAATCCCTTCTCCTCCATTCTCCTCTTGGGATCTTGGGCACGCACACACACGCACCCAGCGTGAGTTTAAGCTGCCGGGTCCAGGACTTGAACTGCGGTTGACTACATGGGAGTCCAGCGACATAGCCATTACGCTAACTGCTGGTCCCTGTGCCATATTTTCCAATATATGTATTGAAATATATCCACCTATAAGTGGACCTACAGAATTCAAACTCTTTTGTTCAAAAGTCAACTGTGTATGTATTTTGCCTTCTTCTCTCTTTGATTCCCTTGTCATCTAACATAAAACATATTAATAATAACTAATTTCACATCACATTACTGAAGTGACTAGATTGTCAAGAAGAGTGGACATCACCCTAGGACTTTGAATCTGAGGGGAAAAAAAATGTATTTTCGGTTGTGCACAGGGTAACTGTCATGGGCAGAAGTATGACTTTGTCATTGCCTCTATGTGAAGATTAGTATGGTTTAAGGAGATAAGCATGGCTGCCAAGTTAATGAGATGTGGACTGTGACAGAGTTTTCTGTCAATTTGGCTAGACTCTAGTATCTAGCTACTCGAAACCTAATCTAGGTATTTCTGGGAAGGTATTTTGTAAACATAATTCACATCTACAGTCAGTTAATTTTAAATAAAAGAGATTATTCTGGGAAGAAGGATTGGCCAGGCTCATCCAGATGAAAAGGCTGAGGTTTCCCTGAAGACAGACTATCTGTGGACTTTAATGTCACCTCCTGTCTGAGATTTTTCAGGCTTCCCTTCCTCACTGCCTGCCCTACAGATTTCAGACTTGCCTAGCCAGCCCTTGCAACTGCATAAGCCAATTCCTGGCAAGATAGATAGGTAGGTAGGTAGGTAGATAGGTAGGTAGATAGATAGATAGATAGATAGATAGATAGATAGATAGATAGATAGATAGGTGATAGGTACATAGATAGGTATCCTAGTGGTTGTATTTCTCTGGTGGAACTATGACTGAAACACAAACCATCTGAGAAAATCTGGCATCTCTTCATTACCAAGGCTTGTTTTTGACTCAAAGGGGTCACCAAGCACTCACTAGGCAAGGCCCCAAAACAACTGGGCAAATCTCAGGAGTAAAAAAGATTGTTCTGATGGAGGAATCAAATGGGTGGCTAACCCAGGGCAGCACTCCTCAGTGTTCTGTCTTTCAGGGCACATTTTTATATATTCTAATCCTTCATGTCTATTGCACTATCTTCACAGAATTGGAATTTTATGTAGCTACTTCTAAAAATGTTCATTATCGGCTTCCTCCTGTGAAGATGTAGCTGTGGGTGACTGTGGTGGTGGCTTCCAAGATGTCGACCAAGAATTTCCAAGTCAGTGACGGGGACTGGATTTGCCCTGACAAGAAATGTGGAAATGTAAACTTCACTACAAGAACCAGCTGTAATCGGTGTGGTAGGGAGAAAACAACTGAGGCCAAGATGATGAAAGCAGGGGTAACTGAAATAGGAAAGACACTTGCCGAAAAGAGTCGAGGCCTGTCCAGTGTTAATGATTGGCAATGCAAAACTTGCAGTAATGTGAATTGGCCTAGAAGATCAGGGTTTAACATGTGTAATACTCCAAGGTATGCTAAATTAGAAGAACGAACAGGATATGGTGGTGGTTTTAATGAAAGAGAAAATGTTGAGTACAATAGAAAGGGAGGAATCTGATGGTGAATATGATGAGTTTGGACATCAAAAGAAAAAATACAGAGGAAAGGCGGTTGGTCCTGCATGTATATTAAAGGAAGTTGAAGATAAAGAATCTGAGGGCGAAGAAGAGGATGAGGATGAAGATCTTTCTAAATATAAATTAGATGAGGATGAGGATGAAGATGGTGCTGATCTCTCAAAGTATAATCTTGATGCCAGCGAAGAAGATAGTAATAAAAAGAAATCTAGTAGACGAAGTCGCTCAAAGTCTCGATCTTCACATTCACGATCTTCATCACACTCATCCTCCCCCTCAAGTTCAAGGTCTAGGTCCAGGTCCCGTTCAAGAAGTTCTTCCGGGAACCAGCAGTTAGCGTAATGGCTATGTCGCTGGACTCCCACGTAGTCGACCGCGGTTCGCGTCTCGGACCCGGTGGCTTAAATCTCACGCCGGGCGCGTGTGCGTGCGTGCCCAAGATCCCGAGAGGAGAATGGAGAAGGGATTGCGGCGTGACCATCCCCCCTGGGGGGTATGTCTCTCTCTCTGTCTGTCTGGCGAGCGCACGCGCCCTATAGCAAAAACCTCTCCAAAAAAAAAAAAGAAGTTCTTCCAGCTTGCAGTCAAGATCTCGTTCCAGTTCCAGAAAATGTTTGAGATCTCGTGGGTCGAAATCAAGTTCCAGAAAGTTGACTCTGATCTTGATTACATTCAGTAGACTGGAATATGAAATGAAGACCAATCACCTTGATTCAGCAGGCGAGCTGGCACCACTGACTGAAGAAGAGAAAACTGCAGCAGACCACTTAAAATCTCACATGCCAGATTTATGAAGCAATGGAATTGCAGAGTGGAACTCTACTGGAGAAGAGAACAATTCGAAACTTAGGAAGATATCTTTTAACACTTGATGAGTAGAGGTGGGGGGCTGTGAAGGAGGAGGTTTGGCTTGAGACTAGACAGTAAAGCCTTTCAAAAAAGAGGAGACTATACAAAGTGCAGAAGCCAGGATCAGATGTGCATGTCTATAGTCCAAGACTGGGGAGGTTGAGGCAAAGGACTGTTAGTTTGAGGAAAGTGAGAAGGTACCCCAGCAACATAGCAAGACCATGTCTCAAAGAAAAAGAAAGAAGGGCATATATACTATTATATATATGTATATTGAGTATACATACATGTAATCTTATTTCAGACAACAAATTCCCTTAATACTATTCTGTATGTTTTCTTTTTATTTGCCAGAGGGCCTGTGCACTGGGTGGGGGGAGGCAGTGTGTTGTGGGGGGAGCATTTTTCTTCAGTTATCTTCTAAATATTGCTGCTTCTCCTCAGTCCCCTTAAAATTATTCTCTATGCCCTTATCAATGTATTATTTGTTCCTCAACGAATAATTTTTTTTTTAATTTGCCATAGTGCAGGTTTGCTTGCCAGAGACAGACAGATAAAGTGAGAGTGCACCCTCCCAGGGGGAATGGCCATGGATATTGGGGCACGCACTGACATTTTCAAGCTGCTGGGTTAGGAACATGAACCACGCAGTTGGCCACATGGGATCCAGCCACATCAACAGTCACACCATATTCTTGCCCTCCCAAACCTGTTTGTGGATGACTCCTAAATATAAAGTTTATCAGCTCTGGATCCACATTTCCAATAAAACCTACTACCTGAATATTATAATTGAACATGTCCAAAATACTTAGTGAGTTTATTATTTTCCTGATGGCCACTGTCCTGTTGGCTGGAATTGAAACCTATGCAACCATTGCTTCCCTTTATTTTCTCAGTCAATAAAACTTCTGATTTTGTCTTTGGAAAAAAAATGTTCATTATTAACAGTCTCTGCAAGGAGACAATAGCATAACATTAACTGCATCTAAGGAGAGGAATCCAGTGGCTGGGGGACAGGAGTGGGAGGAAGAATTTGCACTTTTTGAACTTTTGGAACATTGCCTCATGTGAGTGCATCATTTAGACTGGGGGACTGGCACACTATAGCCCATAGGCTAAGTCCCACTCACCGCTGGTTTCGAGTTTGATTGGGATATAGTCATGCTCATTTGTTTACACACTGTCAATGGCTGCATTCATGCTACAGTGGCAGGATTCAGTAGTTGTAATAACTATATACGAAATGTTATATGGTCCATGAAGCCTACAATATTTATTCTTTGCTCTTTACAGAAAAAAAAAAATTCACCAACCTCAACTTAGTTTTTTTTTTTTTTTTTTTTCCTAATTAGAAAGGTAAACTGAGGTCCAGGTAGTGGCTGGTGGTTAAGCTAGCTGGATCCCACATGGCTGACTTCACAGTTTGAGTTCTGGACATGGTAGTTTGAAAAACACACCGGTGCATATGCATGTGTGCCCAATATCCAAAGAAGAGAATGGAGAAGGGATTGCAGCAGGGCCATCCCCTGTCCCCTATGGGGTGGCCCTTTCTCACTTTCTCTAGAGCCCTACAACAAAAAATAAAAATAAAAAAAGGTAAACAGACATTAAAAAATGTTAAGTGTACCAAAAGAGTTGAAACATATCCACACAAAACTTATATGTAAATGTTCATAGCATCAGCACTGCTCCCAAATGACCCAAATATCCCTCAATTGATGAATAAACAAAATTTGAAATAGCCATACAACAGACAATTACCCAACCAGAAAAAAAGTAATTAAGTATTGGGACCAGCAGTTAGCGTAATGGCTATGTCGCTGGACTCCCATGTAGTCAACTGCGGTTAGCGGCCGGTGGCTTAAAACTCATGCTGGGGGCCCGTATGCTTGCGGGGCCAAGGTACTGAGAGGAGAATGGAGGAGAAGGGATTGCAGCATGGCCATCCTCCCTGGGGGGTGATTTCTCGCTTTCTGTCTCTCTGTCTGTCTCTGTCTGTCTGGCGAAC
>NW_006159921.1:1981338-1995432 GCF_000334495.1 Tupaia belangeri chinensis
TGTCAGGCTCCAGGAGGAGCAGTAGCCTGGCCCAGCACAGCGCAGTGGCCTCCAGCACTCACCTAAGCAAGGTGTGTCCTGCCCTCCACTGCCTTGCTGCAGCCCGGTCACACCTCCTGCCACCTCCGCCCCACTGCCGCCGCTCCGCTGGTCTTCCACGCACGCTCCATGACCAAGGAGAAGTCCTTCAGCCCGATCCTGGCCAAGTGGAAGCTCTTCATCTACAACCTGAACACTGCTGAGTTCCTGGGGTGCATCACCAAGAGCTGGGGTTTGATCTTCTACCTAATGTTTTATGGGTTCCTGGCTGCACTTTTCTCATTCACAATGTGGATTATGCCTCAGACTCTGAAGGACTAGATCCCTAGTCCAAGACTTAGTTTTTCTTAAACCAGTGACCACGTTGGAATATTCATTTAGCATGTCTAATCCAAGTTCCTACAAAGAGTACATTACAGACTTAAGAAGTTTCTAGAGCCATATACCGCACCAAGGAGAGCAGAAGAATGTCACAGGTTGTCCTGATGGAGTGCTTTTTGAACAGAAGGGTCCAGTTTATATTGCATGTCCGTTTCCTCTTATGATACTTCAATCATGCAGTCCTATGGATGATCCCAATTTTGGCTATTCCCAAGGAAACCCTTGTATTCTTGTGAAAATGAACAAACTAATTGGTTTAAAGCCTGAAGGAGAACCAAGGATAGACTGTACTGTGAAGGGGGAATACACACCAGCTTTAAACACCTATCCTAACCTGGGAGATGTGGACTTAAACTAGTTTCCATATTATGGGGAAAAACTTCACATGAGATATCTACAACCACTAATTGCTGTCCAGGTCCCCTTTGATCACAACAGCTGTGGAAAAGAAGTAACAGTTGAGTGCAAGGTTGATGGGTCACTCCACCTGAAAAACCTGGATGATCGCGACAAGCTTCTGGGACAATTACATTCAAAGTCACCGTGCATGCATAGTCTGAGTGGAAGGTCTCCACAGAGTAAATAACTATGTTGTCTGTATCGGCTGGCCCTGCCATTCTAGAATTACAAGACTGCCTTGGAGAAAGGCAGCATGGTACATGAGTGACATCACAATGTGCCTCCTGATCACAATTCAGTGTCCTCTGAAGTAGCTGCTTGTTGCCTCCACTGCCCCTTGAACCAGTGTACAGTCACCGGATAGGGAGGGGGAACACCTGATTCTAAGCGTGTAGAACGGGGAGCTTGTCCTCTTTGTGCTTCAATTGCCAAGCATCCAAAGCTTAATGTGCTGTACTATGTAAATATTTTAAGGATTTAACACTGGTTAACTGTCAGGTTTTTACATTTTTTTAAAGAGGTTTTTGCTATAGGGCACATGTACTTGCCAGAAAGACAGAGACAGAGAGACAGAAAGTGAGAGAAATCACTCCCCAGATGGCCATGCCGCAATCCCTTCTCCTCCATTCTCCTCTCAGGATCTTGGGCACACACACATGCACCCGGCGTGATTTTAAGCCACCAGGTCCAGGTCTTGAACCATGGTTGACTACATGGGAGTCCAGCGACATAGCCATTATGCCAACCGCTGTTCCCAATTGTCAGATTTTAATACCAATAAATCTTTAGGGATAAAATAGTACCTGGCTGACATCAAGTGACTTTATAACTACAAGAAACATGATGTGTGAAGTTTTGTATGTGAGAGCAAAAGAAAATTGGATTTGAAAGTTAAAAAAAAAAAGAAGTATTGACATATACTACCACACAGATGAACCTTGAAAATATGCTAAATGAAAGAAGCAAGACATGATAAACTGCCTACTGCATGATTCCATTTGTATGAAATGTCCAGAATAGGCAAATTCATAGAAAGTAGATTCATGATTTCTAGAGCCTAGAGGTGGGGGTAGGGAGTAAGTGACTCCAAATGAGCACAAGGCTTCTTTTAGGGGTGATGACAGTGTTGGAATTAGATATTGACAGTTGCACAAGTCTGTGTATCTACTATAAACTACTGAACCATTAAAGTATAGGAAACTGCAGAAATCAGTAGGGGGCTCAGAACCTTCAGATAAATTAGTTCCCTCTGCCACCTCAGACCAGGATCAAACTCTGCCTGGGGATCAGGAGACCAAGTTCTACATCCCAGTTATCCCAAACATCCATGTATCCTTAAGTACATTTTTTTCCCTGTCTGATCCTTAATTACCTTCCTTGCAATATGAGTACAAATGGGCAGAGAATGAAAAAGATGGTAGGATATGAAAGGGAGTTTTGAGAGCATGACTTCCCACAACACTTTATTCTTTCCCCAAACTTTATTAGATACTCTTAAAATCAGCATCTTTCACCTCTTCATCATGATCTTTTTCCAATTTTAAAGCGCTTTCACACACATTGCCATTTGATCTTCATAACGACCCTTTAGGGAAGACAGATATTATCTCTACTTTACAGATGAAGAAATTGAGGCTCAGGTCAAGTAACTTGTCCAAGTTCATACAGTGAATAAGTATCAGACACGGGACTCAATCCCATGTCTTCTAGTTCTAGATCCTGCATTATGCCCACATCACCACACTGCCCTTTTTTGCTTGTTTTGTTTGGTTTTTATTGAGGTGTTTTTTTTGGTGTGTGTGTGTGTTTGCTATAGGGTATGTGCACTCACCAGAAAGACCGAGAGAGACAGAGAGATAGAAAGTAAGAAATCATCCCCTAGGGGGGATGGCCATGCCACCAATCCCTTCTCTTTCATTCTCCTCTTGGGATCTTGGGCACACATGCACACGTGCCCAGCGTGAGTTTAAGCTACCGAGTCCAGTACTAGAACCACAGTTGACTACATGGGATTCTAGTGACATAGCCATTATGCTAACTGCTGGTCCCACCACATTGCTTTTTGACTTCTCTTTAAAAAGCCTAAGATAGCAATGTCTAGCAGCCTTACCGCAAATACTACACACTGGAGAAATCTTTTTTTTTTTTTCCCATTTGACCAGTAGATGTTTATCACTGCTCTGTGAGGCAATCCCACATGGAAAACTTCCAGGTTCTACAATCTTATGAAACTTTCTGTGTTGGCATGGTTGCAGTTGGTGGTAGTATTTATGTCAATTGGTGTGGACACCCAACCTACATACATCACAAATGCAAGTACACCTGACCTCTTCAGTAGGTGATAGGTCACTCCTTGTTCCTAAGGTGGTGATGAGTTTGTGTCTTTAGCACAGAAGCCTAAGAGCTCAGAACTCTAGGAATCAGCTCTCTAAGACCAGAAGATTCATCCTCTGAAAAGGCCTTAAGGAGAAAGGAGATCCTTAAGCCTTGGTAGAGGGGAAGTGGAGGGGCAGACAGGAAATCCTTCTCCCTGCCCCTGCTAACCAGGAGCCCAGACAGGGAACATCAGTGGAACAGGGGATTCATTATTAAGCTCAAGAGAGCTGGGCCTGACTCTGAAGGGGTGAGACCCCTGCTATAGAATCCCGTTAAGCCCTTATGAGTCAGTGCTGAGCTCTAGTAATGTTACCAGCTACAGTGGCTTTGGCAAGTCACTCACCCTAATACAGTTTGCTTCCAAAACTGTGGCTAATGACAGTTAAGTCTAGCTTAGAAGGGTGCTCTGAGATGTCAGCAACTGAAATGCTTTAAAGATAAAATGCATTTTACGAACACACAACTTCATTCTTCCATAGCTGGCAAGAAAGAGGGGTTAAGGCCTGAAACCACTTATGGAGGATCCCCTTTCATTCCATTCTAGGTGGCAAGAGGTACATACAAAGGTTGGGCAGCAAGAGGAAGCCAAGCCAAAGACAAAAGTCTCTAGGACAGGCCAGGGAGCCCAAGGGCAAAAGGACTGCCCATGCTTCTTATATTCTCTTTCCATTTGGTCAATTGACATTTGTTACTACCTACAGGACAGGCACTGTTCTGTGTGCTTAAAGATAAAGCAGTTAAGAAAACTGGGGCCAGCAGGTAGTGTGGTGGTAAAGGTGGCTGCATCCCACATGGCCAACTATATGGTTTAAGTTCCAGACCCAGTGGCTTGAAAAACATTCTGGGAGCATATGTGTATGGGACCAAAATCTCAAGAGGAAAATGGAGAAGGGATTGTAGTAACCATTTCCCCTGGAGGATGCTTCCTCACACCCACCCCCCAACCCGCACCCAATCACTCTCAGGTAAGTACATGTGCCTCATAGCAAATTTTAAAAAGATAAAGAAGATTGCTCTCATGTAACTTACGTTCTAGTTGTGAGAGACCGACAAGTAAACAAATGTCAAATACTGGCAGGTGTTATGCAGAATTAAACTGGGTAGAGTTAATAGTGATTCAGGGGGAGATACACTATTTCATATAGAATTTGAGAAGCCCCCTCTGAGAATGTTTGAGCAAAAATTCAACGAAATTGGGACACTTTAGGCCGAGAAGAAAGGATACCAGAGTTCAGGAGGGCAGAAATGGTACCATGGCAGCAGACAATTCCCTACATGCTGTTTTTTATCCATTTGCCACCCCCTTCCCACCTAAGATTCATTCTCCACTCTTCTCTTTCCTACTGATCCCTGGAGGCAAAGGACTAACCTCTACAGACTGCATCGCTTGGTCAGCCTTGTCATCTGCCTTTCAGTTAGGTTTGGCCAAAGGGAGTCTATAGAGGACTGAAAAACAGGGTAAAAGAGAGGTTGGGGACATTGATATTCCCACTTCCTCTCTGCCTGGCCAAAGTTTCAATAGTAGCTAAAGTCTTCTGTAAGAATTCTACAGTTCCCATCTACCTTCCACAGCCCTTTCCGTGATCCTCCTTTTTTTTTTTTTTTGAGAGGTTTTTGCTATAGGGCACACGTGCCCACCAGAAAGACCTAAGAGACAGAAAGCGAGAAATCACCCCCCAGGGGGCACGGCCATGCCACAACCCCTTCTCCATTCTCCTCTCAGGATCTTAGGCACGCATGCACACACGCCCGGCGTGAGTTTAAGCCACAGGTCCGGGACTCGAATTATGGGCGACCACATGCGAGTCCAGCAACATAGCCATTATGCCAACTGCTGGTCCCTATGATCCTTTACATCCTTCCCCTCTTGGCCCCACAGGGTGGCAGCTCGTCTCCACTAGAAAGCCCTGTAAGATTAGCCTTCCAGTGAGCAGTGTGTACTTACCTGTGCAGGGATGTTCTTTATACATACCACCTGGACTGCCTCTTCCATCAGGGCAGGAAGTGAATGAATGAGTTTTGGTTCTACAGACACCTATCACAGATGAAATGTGAACCGTGACTTAATTCTTTCCAAAATAAGGCTCTAATTTTGTCTAATTACTCATACCAGCAAAGGTGGGAAGTTAGGGTTCAAGTCCTTCATCTTTTTTAAGATTTTATTTAGCTATTTATTTATTTCAATCTGACCAGAGAGGGACAGAGCGAGAGGGAGAGAGAGAACAAGCCACCAGTTCTGAGACTTGAACCACAGTTGGCCATGTGGGAATCTAGTACCCTCAACCGCACCACCTACCGGCCCTTCCAAGTCCCTCATCTTAATCCCTTAGGACCTCACTGTTCCAGACCTAATTCAGTCTTTAGGAATGCTAAAAACCCACTCCCAACACTCAATAGCTCACTGTCCAGTTTCTTTCTTTGATAACACATTTATCATCATTGGGAAAAGCTAATCAATGTGTGTCCTGTTCTACCCACTAGAATGCACATGCCGTAGGATATTATTTGCCTGTCTCATTTGCCTCTGTGAACAGCATCCTAGGCCTAAGCACAGAACTCTGTAAACATTTCTTTTGAATGAATAAATAACATGAGAGGACAAGCATCTCTGCTTTCCTAACACCTCTATAAGGACTAAAGCCATTTGGCCCAAGCACTGATAGCACAGGGTCAGGGATGGATGGACTCTTACAAATCTTGGTTCTGAATTCTCTAGATGTGTGGGGCAGGGGTACCCACATGGGACAACCAAGACAAACCAGAGTCATGCATATTTCATGAAAAGAGGTTCCATCTTTCTGAAGACCCACAGCTTTCTATTTCTGAGAGGCCAGAACAGGACTTAGCTGATGTAGTCTTTAGGCTCAGGAAAGTCTTAGAAAGGGGAGTAGGAGGACTATGAGGTTTTGCTAAGCTCAGGCCGTTCCAGGACAGCAGCTTGGAAGGCAGTATCTACTACATCAAAGATCCAAAACGTGGCTTTCCTGGCCATCCACCTCTAAAGGAAGTAGGGCCCAGGAGCCCTGGCAGGTGAGTGCTGCTGGTTAGTTCTCCCCTTCTTAAAAGGCATTAAGTCTAGTTCCTATAAGTCCTGCTTCAGGCCAATCAGTATCCTTTTCAGTCTCCAGTCTCTTCAACCTGGATACCCTCTGTTCCCACCATGTGCACCATTGCCACCAAGCCAACCCCTTACCCCAAAAGAAAGCCAAACAGCTCAGAGGTGCATCAATCGACCTTTAATGTCCAAAAGAGGCATGGATGCAGAGCATAGATGTGGCAGGGTGTCAGCCCCTGCTCCAGAAATGAGGGAGATGAACACAAACCAGACACTTTCAACTGGCCACACAAGTCTGGGAGGGTGGGGGAAAACACAGATTTGGACATTCATAAAAAAATAAACCTAAAATCAAGCACTCAATCTTGTGCCCACTGAAGGGTTTGATATAGGGAACCACCCCAGTTTCCACCCTCCCCTGACAGCATCAAAAAGAAAGCTCAGCACACACTAAGGACTTGGAAAGTAGACATTTTCCTGCCACCTCACCAGCCCCCAAGAATGGACTTGAAAATAAAAGAATGAGCTGGATCCCCCAACCCCAAAGTGCCAATCCTAAACATGAGTTTTGAATGCAATTCATGACAATCAGCAGCTCAATCAGCAATGACCACCCTACCCATCCCACTCCTACTTCGTCAACAGACAAGATACCCCCTGCATCGTCCTTGGAATCTCCTCTCACTCATGGCCCTGCTCCACCTCCTGATATCTGGCTTCATCACTACAAGACCGACCTCCTCTATCACTTTTTATCCCCACCTCCCACCAGAGGCTACAACCGTCCAAAGTCACTCCATTGAGACAGCTCCAGGGCAGATGGCAGCATAATCACCTGGTCCAGGTGATCCTCCTAAAGCCTTCCCAGAGAGCAGACAGCCATACAGCAAGCAGAGTGTCTGGGCTAGGTGACTAAGGGTGTGTGTAACATTTGTCTACACCCCTCAAAGAGACACTCCCAGTGGTTTTAACATAAAGGCCCACATAGAACTAACTGTATCCCCTAACTATCCATACACCCTAGAGATTCCACACTGTCCTGTCCCCTTCCCTCCCCTCTACCCCGAACCCACACCCACACACACATACACACACATATTCACAGAGGAGAATTAGGGAGACATTGATTTGGTTTGATTGCTAAGATCTAACTAAGGAACTACAGTCACCAGAAATTCCCTTACCAGCCAACTAACAACAGGGGCTGCTCTAAGAGAACTCCAGAGGAATGAGAAAACCAAGGGGTAAGCAGGGAGCAGACAGAAAAGAATGTAGAGGGGGGAAAAAAAATCAAGCTAATTCTACCCCCAACAACCTCCTAGCATGATCTCTGGCAGGAAGAATAAAAGAAGGTAATCCACAAAGACACAGCCCTTACTTAGAAATTCTGACAAAGACAGCAAGACAAGTCTGCTCCCTACTCCCACACACCAGACAGACATATCAGGGCCCCTTAAAGAATCCACCTCCCACCCCACCCTCTGCCCAAGCCATAGAATCACAGTTCAGTGGAATATTCTCCCTGGTACTAGATCAATCCCCCACCATTCTTCCTATCCCTCTCTCTGCCAATTCTAACACTGTCCTCCCGCAGTCTTCCTGGTCCTCCCAAAGCAGCATTCTCCACCAGAAGAGGCAGCTGCAGTTTTAGTTCCACCTCCAGAGACCTATTTCTTTTCCTCAGCCCTCCTAGTCTTTCAGGCTTTGTTGAGGGCTATTTATTTTGTAAGGGAGAGAAAGAGAAAAGGGAGGGGTGGGAGAGATTTCCTAGTGCAATACAACCAAAAAAATTTTTTTAAGTCTTGAAAAATAAACATAAAGCAGCCTTCTTCCCCAGGCAACTAAACAGAAAGAAGTTTGGTTTTGTTTACTGCGACATACACATGAAATCGAGTATACAGTCCATGCAGTAGCACAGCCATTGGAGAGGACATCCTGATGCTGGCCCCAGTGCAAAACAGTCCCAGCAACGCCGCCTGCTTGCCATCGCTGCCGCCGCCACTGACACCTTCACCATGGCCACCTAGCCTGACTTGAAGAGGAGGATTGCAACTTGACCCAAGTAAAAATAGATGAAGTGCTTTGTCTCATGTGTGACGTAGCTGCCAAAATTTCGGCCCACAATACAATGCCAGGTAGGGTTATATTTCTTGTCAAATTCCTAAAAAAAACAAAAGAGTAAAGAAAGAAAAAAAAAGGTGATTAGGGAAACTGAAGGATGAGAAATTAGAATGGGAGTTAGTCTCTTCAACTCTAGCATAAGCACAAGCACATGTTTTTAAGTTTGCATTCTCATCTCACCCCCAGCCCAAAGCCTCAGCTCCCTGAACCTCAGGAGCTCAGGTTCTAAGGTTGGCTAGGACACTCTTACTCTCATTAATAATGGAACACCACAAAGGCTCTATTATTCCTCCCTGCAGAGTCTCTAGCACTCTATGTCCTGATCATCTCTTCTCCCTCTTATTACCCCACCCCTTCACATACCAGTAGCCCACCCTGTGATTCTTCAGGAAGGGCTTTAGAGAGGCCAGTAGAATAAAGGACAATTCTATTGTCACACAGAATGATACAAAAAGGGACCTGTCACCTCCCACCTCATATATTACTAAACTAGCATTTCCAAATACCAAAAACCAATATATTAGAGAAAACATGGACTGAACGTCAAGACTAGCAAGAAGCAATTCTATATAAATCAATATTACAGGCACTTCACTGATGTACACACCAGAACAAGGACCTCAAAAGATCAAGGCAATTCCCTCTTGTCTCTCGGGGGCACAAGTTCAACATCAAAACCACCCAGGAAATCTTTGAATTAACCAGATAAGCAGCTCCTTGCACCCTGTAGCTCAGTCTACAGGATCGGTTCTTGACCCATCCTGCCCTGACTATGAAAGGGAAGCAGCCCACCACCACGGTCCCACAGATGTAGCTCATCTTGGGGCTCTGTGCCCTCAGGTGTTCAACATAGAACTTTTCAGACTTCCTCACAGTCCCCATTCCACATGTTGCCAAAAGGTACTAGGGAACAGTGGAACCAAACCCAGCTCAAATCCTGATCCTGTTCAATATTCTATGATGGGGACCAGCAGGTGGTGTGATGGTTAAGGTGCTGGACTCCCACATAGTTGACTGCGGTTAGACTCCTGGACCAATGGCTTGCTTTCTCACCTTCCCTCTCCCTCTCTCTGGTCAAAGTAAAAAATAATAACAATAAATAAAATTTTAAAAAACAAAGATTCTATAATGTAGGAAAGTCATGGTCACTCCCCTGGATCTCATTTTGTCCATAAGCAAAAGAAAGCTGGACCAGATAACCTAAGGGTTCTTCTAGCTCTGAAAGTTCATGACTGAGTCTTTCTCTGAACAGGATAAGGCCATTACTTAGCAAGGAGCCGCTGACTCCAGCTGGCTCTGCACCCCTTGACTCCACACACACAAAAAGCTTCCCAGCATCCCAATTTTCTCTTATCTCACCCATCTAGACAAAAAATGAGAGTCTTATAAAGACTCAAGGAGACCCTACCACTTCCATGGATCAGACTACCACTCTCACACACCCTTCTTGAAATATGAGAGTTGAGAATATCAAAAACTGGGACTACACCCCAATGGATACGGATCCTGACTGGGAACTAGGGAGCTCAAGTACCCTTTCTTACTTCTGGATCAGTTGCTTCCTCACCATGCTAACTACCCCTCGTCTATTCACTCAGGAATTTTTCAGGGAACAAATCTATTGACCCAATATTGCTCATTAATTTCTAAAAAATTATATTCAGGAGTTGGCCCAGTAGCAGTGAACTTAATGCTGAATATAGGAAATTGAATACCACATGGCCAACTATGGTTGGAATCCCAGGCCAAATGGCTTGAAAAACATGCTGGGTACATGTGTGTACATGTAAGCTCAGGATTTCAACAGAATGGAGATATGGGGAATGGATTGCAACTGCCCAGACCCCAATGAGGAGTTACTGTCTCTCTATATATCTCTCTCTTCCTTTGGTGAGTATATGTGCCCTCTTGACAATTAATAATATATATTTTCAAGTCCATACTTTTCTTAAGAATAGAAGGAGAATGATGTAATATTTGAGTTCTTTTTAAGGGTAGGAAAAGGAATACCCCTACATAATGAGGACTATTACAGGTCCTCTTTAAATGATACAGTTCCCTCAAATTTTATATATTATCTTATTTATTCAAATATCTTTGATCTTTGAAATAGTTCCAAACTGGGCCAATATTTAATTCTGAAGCTTCTCTACAAAGTATTATCTTTCTCCAAAGCTCACAGTTACATAACTACCTGTAAACATAAATATGCACACAGCAGAGCTTCTATCAAGAACTCCTAAGGAGGTGCTGGACAGTGGAACAGTGGTCACATAAAGCTGTGCGATGCTGACCCACATGGGAGGTTCTGGGTTCATGTCTAAGAGACCTCCCTGAACATATCAGGTACACTCCTGCCCAAGATCCAGGGCTAGCTGAAGCTGGGGTGAAAAACAGCATGAGGACCCTGTTTGGGGTACGTTCCTCTCTCTTCTCCCTCTTTTCCACAGAGAAAATAAGTAAATAAACTTAAAAAAAAAATTAACTCCTAAGGTGAAGCTTTGGCAATTTAGAATCACTCCCTAATCTGTCTGTTCTGCAAGTCCTACGGTTTTGTTTGCATGTGCTGTATCTACTTTCTCATGTTCCCAGCTCCAGCCCTTCCTGCCAATCTCTGCCCTGGCTCCCAGCCACAGCACTCCCCACACACCTTCTTGATATAGGCAGCAATGTCCTTTTCTATGTTGTACTTCTCCATGGCCTGTGTGGCACAGTCAACAGCATCCTGTTGCATGTCCTCAGACATGTCTGCGTTCTTGATCACTGCCTTCCGGTCAGACATCGTGACACTGCAGAAGGAGTGGAGAGGTGAGACTGACAACTCTGTGGTCTCGGCAATGAATATTAGCTGCTGGGTGTGGGGCCCCAGTGGGAAAGGGGAGTACAGGAGGCAAGGGCAACCAAAAACAGACGTGATGCATTAGGACTGTGAATTCCCTAAGTCTTTAACACAGCATAGTCCCCACCCCGGGAAACACAGGACAAACTGGAAAAAAAGACAGAATGGCATCAGTTTTTATCATATGTTTTTCCAACTCTAAAATGTATCTATTTTCAATATTCTGAATGGCACTGATAGTCAGAATATTACCATATATTATCTACCTGCTGTATCCTTAGGCAAGTAACTTAACCTGTGTGCTTTCATGTTATCTATCATCTGTAAAATGGGGACTGCCCAGTTGTCCTGAGGATGAACCAAGTGGCATAACATCTAGACACCATAAACCCTTGACTTAATGGCCATTATTACATCACCGGTACACAGTGAGAAAATCGACTAGGAATCGGCAGGCCTTATTTGTGGTCTTTACTTTTAATTTTTTGGTCTTGGACAATGAATGAATGAGTAAAAAGCCTTTCCCCATTTGATAACTTTCATTTTAGCAGTGAGGCTTGCTCTCAATGGAGACTGCTACATGATTAACTAAGGTTATTTGAGAGCATCTGCAAACAAAGATAGTCTATGAAGGAGTTGACCATCAGGCAGATTCAGCCCACCACCTGTGTATGTATAGAAACACACTACAACGGCAGAGTTTGGTAGCTGTAAGAAACTGTATAGCCTGCAAAGCCTAAAATATTTATTATCTGGCTCTTTACAGAAAACAGTTGTCAAACCCTGTTCTATATAATCAAAAAGGTATAGGATACTTTCCAGTCCACCAATGCTCAATGAGCATTTTCTTAAGTACCCAGGGCTGGGAAGCCTCTTCGAGGTAGAGAGACTGAGGAGACAGCCTCAGACTTGGCCAGTTACACATGTCACCCTGTCTGTCCCATCCTTCCATCTGCTTCCCCGTTATCCTTGCTAGAATATTTACTCTTTACAGCTCAGCATAATTTTTGAAAGACCTAGATTTTGGACCCAGCTACACACTAATTTGTCCTTCCCCTGAATCTCTGCTTCCTCATATCAAACTCACTCATTCATTCAAAAAGTACAACATACTAGGTAAAGCAAAAGGTACTACTCTGTTATTTTTCTCACAGGAATGCTAAGACCTCTTTCCCCCCAAAAAAAGTTAGATAGGGAAAAACCTGGAAATCAAACATTTTTGAAGTGCCTTAAAAAAGGTGAGGAATTATTATTTAACACCCTTGTTTCATATCCCTTCTATCTACGTCATGGCATTCATCCTAAAGTACCAGAGTTCTGAAGCAGACCCCGATGGACACTTCCTGGGATGAGAGCAATCCCAACAGGCCAGCCAGGACCTGCCCGGCACTCTACAGCACAAGAGGTACTTTGCAGGAACTGAAGATATGAAATACAAAATCCTGCTGTCTTTGACCACAATTCCATCACAGAGTGGTAATGATCTCCCATACCTCCCCATCTCTTTAGCCCAGCCCAACAGACAAAAGATGCCATCATTCCAGTTCTGTTTAGTACAAGGCTGGTACCATTTCAGACCACTTCGATCTTCGAGTCCACAGTAGCCTGTGGGCTGGATGACCTGAAAGGGCAAGCAGAACGCATGACCACTATTTCAGCCTGTACCAGATGTACAGTATGCACCTATGCGGGCTGCCACCCAGGCAGACCTTGAGCCCTTGGCCGCATCCAAAATACCCTCATCTAGCATTGCCCAACTACGCAGGGCTGGTTCCACTTCAGTGGGGATTGGCAGAGCACTGGGTGAGCAGACCCTCTGCCCCCACACTCTAGAGAGGAAAAATCAGTCTCAACAGGAGACTGTGGGCACACAGGTGCTGAGGAAAGGTCAGAAGAACCTGTTCAAGGCCTCACTAGCTGTGACCTTGGGCAAATCAACATCCTCATTTTAAAAACCAATGTCTAAAATGAGATGAATGGGGGAATCTCAAGGGGTTTGGTCAAACTAAGACAGCAGTCCAGGGGGGATGTTCTGATATTATAAAGCTCTTTATAAATGAAGAGAACTAGTGTCACCTGGTGGCCTATTCCAGGTTACCGCTCAGAAGGGGGCACTGTTTACAAACCCAGGAATGGGGGTGGGGCCTGGTTACAGACGACGACGTGAAAGTATGAAATTGGCACCATTTTGCCAGCAAGCTCACCAGTTCCACTGCCTCATCGTCAAAGTCCAAAGGAACAACTTTGTTACAGTAAGTAAAAGCTACCTTACTCTCCAGGAGAGAGCCCGCGGTTACATAATGGTCTTGTGACTACAATGCCACGATTCTTCACCCCTGAACCTCCCTCCAGGCGTCGGACGGTGAGGCCCAGCCCCAACCTCTGTCCAAGGTGCCAGTAGAAAGGAACAGGGAGGTGCCCGGCCTGGCCCCTCCCTCTTGGGAAAAAAGCTAGAGACCGGGGCCTCTAGAGACGAGGATGGCCAGAGGGCCCTAGGCCTGCCACCTCAGTCACCAGCCAGGGGCTCTTTAGAAAAAGCGAAAAGGGCAGGCCAGGACAGCTCCCACTCTCTGTTTTTCGACAAAAAAGGCCAAGCCTCCGAATGACACGGACAGTCCTCCCCACCGGCCAACACACACACTCACACTCTTCTATGTCCTCCCTTCAGATCTCCAAGGGGTCCTTAGCCCTCCACCATCCCACTCTCCAGAGAGCTGCAGTCCTGAAGGGCAGCACCTGGGGAATAAGAAAGCATCCTCCGGCCCACCTTGTGCCCTCGCCACCAGCCAGATCCGCAGGCCCCGGCCGGTCAGCCGCCCTCCCCCGCCTGGCCTGGAGCAGCGCTGGAGTGACTGGGCGTCCTCGCTGCAGGAAGGACGCCCCA
>NW_006159921.1:1996177-2006821 GCF_000334495.1 Tupaia belangeri chinensis
GGGGAGGGTGGGGGGAGGGAGCCGTGGCCTTAAGAAGGGAAAGAAGGAGGCAGACCCCTCCCCCGGGCTGGAGAGGCCAGGCCTGAAAAGGAATAAAGAATCGAGGCCCAAGGAGAGGAGGAGGAGGGGCGTGGAGACCCCAATCTAGGGGAGGGTAAAAGAGGGGGGACGAGATTTGAGACCCAGGAACAGTTGGGAAAGGGTAGAGACCTCAGCCTAGGGAGAGGAAGGGTACAAGAGGAAGCCACCGACTCGGAGGAAAAGACGGGGCACTCTCCTTCCCCTCAAATCGTAGGAAGGAGAGGAATAGTGAGCCCTGGGGTGAGGTCAAGGCTTCAGCAGCCAGGACTCCCCTCCCCTCCCGTTCAGGGCAAGTCCCTTCCCCCTCCAGCTCAGCCTTTGTTCCTGAGTCTGAAGGCCACGAGACTAACTCCCAGCTGCGGCCCCAGCCATAGCTATGGAGGCAGGCCCTAAGCAAAGTAGGGGGGGGTCTGTGTGTGATGCACAGGCCTCTGCCCCCTGGCACGTTTAAGGCCTCAGGTGCTTCTGGGCTAGAGCTGAGAGTATGCCATTTCCTGTGGGTCTGTCCCTACCTGTCCACTAAGAGAGGACTGGGGGGAGTGGCTAGGACTCCCTGGAGGTGCCAACCAAAGCCTGTCTGAGCTGCAAGGAGCCTTGAAAGCCGCTCCACCTCGCCCCCCCATCCATACCCTCACTTTATGAAGGCCAGTGCTAAAGTCTAGAGAGCGGAGAGCCCTTGATCAGCCTAGTTCGGACTAGGCTTGGCTTCTGGGCTGAAGAGACTGTTGGGGGTGGGTGGGTGGAGGTGGGGAGGGTAGTTATACGAGTAGGTTGGAGTGTGCCTGCCCTCCCCCACACCCCACCCACCCAAGAGGGAGGACCAGGAAGTGTCTACCTATAGGGATGGTGAGAGTGTTTATTGGGAGCCAAGCATTTTGCCCACACTGTGGGGGATTAATCAAGGATAGCTCCCACTCCTATCTTTCCCTTCACTGCCCCCAAGCCATGGTCAGAAAGTCACCCCTGGCCTGGTGTGATTTGGAACATCACAAGTTAGTGTTCATTATGTATCAGGGGAAACCTGGAAAATCATCCCCTCTGCCTTCCACAACTCTGTTATATCCCAACCTCAATCAGGATTACAGAGAAACAAGGCCTGGGATATCTTTTTTAAATTATTTTATTTCATTTATTATTATTATTAATAATAACTTGACCAGAGAGAGAGAGAGGGAAAGGGAAAGGGAGAATGGGAGTCCACCACCTTAACCACCAGCCATCTGCCCACCCACTGGCATATTTTCTCACAGCAAAGGTAATCTGATGTCAGCCTCTGATGAATGGGGGGCGGGGCAGAAGTAGAAAGGGAGGGAGGCCCTTTGAAAGGATGGTTTGGGGACTAGTGGTGCCTGCCCTGTGGCAAAAAGAAAGGGTGGTTTTATCCTTTTAGAATCTTGCCCAGCTAATTTCATGGACTCTCCAGCAGTCATTAGCTTCTAGCCCCTTCCAGGGCCTAAAGGTTAGAACTGCCATGTGTGGTTATACAGATTGTTCACCGCACAAGGGATAAAATGCAAGTGGAGCCTAAAACACAGCCTGCACTCCCCTTGCTAAACTGTGTGCCACGATACCGGCCAGTGTCCATTCAGAAGATGACCTTTTTCGTGAGCGCATAAAGAAGACTATGAACTCTCAGTGGCTGTCCAATAGCCATGAGGCCAAGGCATAAGCCCTCCCTCTCTCTGATTCTCTTCCTGGAGCAGAGTGCAGGAAGAGCTTTATCATTACCAGTCTGAGCTATTTTGGGGTGGAGTTAGGTGCACAAAGAATGTCAACTAATGAGTCAGACTAAACTCTATAGGGTATCAGGGAGACTTCTTAATGCAGTATGATTTACAGATAATAATAACTAGTCTTCATGGAACCCTTATTCTTTACCAGGCTCTATTCTAAGTGTTTTGAATGCATTGCGTCCCATTCAATCTTAGGAACTGTCTTTAAAGTGAACATATTGCTATCTCCCATCCAGATAAGCAAACTACAGCTTAGAAAAGTTTAGTAATTTGCCCAAGATTACCCAGCAAATTTCAATTCCAGATTGTCTGTTTCCAGTGTCTACAGTCCTAGCCATTACACTACACTGCCTCCTAATAGGGAAAAGAGAGGGGAGAAAGAGTAAATCCAGGAGTTTGGTACTCTGTCTAAATTATGTGAGTACTTCCTAAACTTATCTGGCTCCAAAGCCCTTTTTTATCCAAACATTTATTAACATGTCCAGGAACTACTACTCCACAGGACACAGTTTGGGAAACTTGTGCTATACTAATTACTGCTATTTATGTAAAATGCTTACCATTTAGGATAATTACTATGCAACATAGTAACTGTTATAATTAATGTTGGCTTAACTTGGTGGATGTTTTCATTTGGTATTGCTAACACTGTTTAAGATTGCCCGGTTTTCTGATGCGCACATTGCAGAACCAAGTCTTCTGCTTTAAAAACCAGAAGGGAACTCTTGGTTCTGTCTTGTAAGTGGGCCCCTTCCCTCTGGCTACTTTAACTTCAGGGCTCCCCAGAGCACTGTGCTTCAGCCACTGCTCAACTTAGAAGTTTCATCCACACTCATGTTTTTGTTTTGTTTGTTTGTTTGTTTGTTTGTTTTTAATCACTCTCTTGACTCTAATAAGCCCTCCCTAGTGCCCAGACCTTTTCACTGTAAATACCTACAGGACTTTCAGACTTCATATTCATAGGCGGGGGCTTCAGACAGTTGGTGGAAGCTACATATTATGAAAAAACTATGTACGGATTTCTTTTCTTTCCTTTCTTTCTTTTTTTTTTTTTTTGAGAGGTTTTTGCTATAGGAGATGTGTGCTTGCCAAAAAGACAGAGACAGAGAGACAGAAAGCTAGAAATCATCCCCTGGGGGGATGGCCATGCCACAATCCCTTCTCCTCCATTCTCCTCTTGGAATCTTGGACACACACACACCTGCCATGAGTTTAAGCCACTGGGCTGGGGACTCAAACCACGGTCTGCTACGTGGGAGTCTAGCCATATAACCATTACACCAACTGCTGGTCCCACTATGTATGGATTTCAAAAGAGTTTGGCACCAAAATAAACTCTTATATTTTAATTCCATCTTTCCATACACTGTAAAATAATTTTTTTATTGCCAAAGAGTATGTGTACAAGCGAGAGAGGAAGCATCCCCCAGTGGGGCATGGTCATGCCACAATCTTTTTTCCTCCATTTCTTCATTCCATTAGGATTTAGGTGCACACATGCACATATGCCTGATGTGTTTTTCTAGCCATCTGGGCTGAGATTTGAACCATGGTCAGTCATGCAGGATCTGGATCTCTATTCATTCACTCAACTGTTGTGCTATGGACCAGCCCTTTCCATAAACTTCTTGAAGTCCTTTTGTATCTATAAGACCTGATTATTCAGAGCATTGACCCTGGAGCCAGGAGCCTGAATGCTTTTTTTTTTTTTTTTAAAGATTTTTGCTATAGGGTGCATGTGCTTGCCAGAGAAACAGAGAGTGAAAGAAAGCGAGAAATCACTCCCCTAGGGGGGATTGCCATATCACAATCCCTTGTCCTCTCCATTCTTCTCTCAGGATCTTGGGCAAGAGCACACAGACACACACACACACACACACACACACACACACAGTGTGAGTTTTTAAGTTGCTGGGTCTGGGACTCAAACCGTAGTTGACTACATTGGAGTCCAGTGATGTAACCATTACACTGTCTGCTGGTCCCCAGAATGCTAGGATTCTAACCTCTTTCTGCACTCTACCAATATATAGGTCTGGCTAAGCCACTTAATATCTCCAAGTTTCACTGTCCTCATCTATAAATCAAGAATTATAACTTCTTTGTAGAGTTAAGAGAAAATGCATGAAAAATGTTTGATGCAGTGCCTGGTCTGTATAAAAGTTGGCCACCATCAATGTCTCTTTCTCAGTCTTGTTTCCCTTCCTCATATTATCTCAGTTTCTGGCTTCATTATCCACCCAGGTACAAGCCAGAAAACTGGGAGCCATCCCTGACTTGTGTCTCTCCCTCATCATTCACCTCCTGGCTGCTGCTCAGTCCCAGGCTGTCATTCTCATTTTGAATCCTCTGCATCAGGCTCATCATCTCTTCCAGTTGCTCCCTTCTTCCACTCTTGGCTCTTGCACCCCAAATTTACACCGTAGTGATCTACCTAAAATGCAGATCTCCTCAGCACTTTTCTCTTCCTTGCACAAAATAAACACCATGCCTTTTCCCATAATTTACCCCCTCCACACACACATGCACCTGCTCTCTCTCTGCCTTTTCCATCCACACTTCCCATCTCACTCTCCCTGCTCTAGTAACACCATCAGCTGCCTGTGTTTCCCGACACTGAGAGTCCACACCTTTGTTCATGTGATTCTTGTGCTTGTGAGGCTAGGAGCTTGCTTTCTTGGCTAATTCCTTTATTTAAGTGTCATCTAAGACTCCTTCCTAGAACCCCAGGGGCATGCATACCTGTTTTCTGTGCTCTGTAACACCCAGCGATTATCACTGACACTTTCTATTAAAACTCATGTCTTATGTTTGTCTGTAGTTCCTTGCAGGTAAGATTCACCCTTATCTGTGTGGGCTCTAGGACCTAGCACAGTTCCTGAAACACAGAAAGTTCTCTGTGGATTGTGGTTAAGCCAGTTATATCTATTAATGACTGAAAGGTGCAGCTTGGGAGCATACTCCTTTCCTTGCTCCACTCAGTGTCTAGGCTCTCTGTCTCTCTCCAGAACCAGAAATGCATACTATTTACACTGGGCCCTTCTACCCAGCACGAGTTGCCAGCCGAAATAAATCATTGTCAGCTTTGGGGAAAGTCCAACCCTAATTTCTGAACTGATCTCCTCACACTCTCTGCTGGGTATTTGACGGCTATCCTTACAGTAAAGATCATCCTACTTAAGTGACTGGATGACCCAGTGGAAAAGGACTGTGGAGGGATACACAGGTTGATTGCCAAGCCCACTAGCTACTGAGCTGCTCCAAGGGTGCCAGGAAATTGGAGAAGGGTGGGAAACACACACTGACAATCCCATCGCAGTGCTAACCCTGGTGCCACATACCCCTGCCATGTCTCCAATGGCAAACCTTAAGAAAGCAACATCATCAGAAATGCTAGAATCTGCCCCAATTCCTGCTTATTTCTTGAGTGGCCTTGCAAGACATATTTTCCAGACAATTATTTACCAAGACCCAAATATTGTTTCTCCTCCCCAAACTCCTTGAAACCTGGAGAAGCCAGCTGAGGTCAACAATGTTATTGGAAACTAATGAGACAGGACTGGGAATCAGGGAAGAAAGAAGTCCCAAGCCCAATTCAACTGCTAGCTAAGTAATTTCATCTCTCCAAATCTGAATTTCTTCATCTAGAAAATGTAGGAATTGGTGATTTTATAAGGTCCCTGTCAGCACAAAGTTTATGATTCTTAGTCTGTGATTCTTAGATTCAATACCCCATCACAACAGGTACCTTCCCTCTGGGTCAGGTAAAATGTCTCAAGATATGAGCTTCTACCCCTAGTCAACTTTAAATATCCTTTTTGTGGGGCCAACTGGTGGCATGGTGGTTAAGGTGACTGGATCATACATGGCTGATATGCATAGTTTGAATCCCAGACCTAGAGGCTTGAAAAACACATCTTGTACATATGCATGCATGCCTAAAACCCCTAGAGGAGAATGGAAGAAAGGGGATTGTAGCATGGCTATCCCCCCTGGGGTTGCTTTCTCACTTTTCCTTTTCTCTCCAGCAAGTTCATGAACTCTATAGCAAACTTTTTTTTTTTTGGAGAGGTTTTTGCTATAGGGCGCATGCGCTCGCCAGAAAGACAGAGAGAGACAAAAAGCGAGAAATCACCCCCCGGGGGGGGGAAGGTTTTTGCTATAGGGCGCATGCGCTCGCCAGAAAGACAGAGAGAGACAAAAAGCGAGAAATCACCCCCCCCCCGGGGGTGGGGAGGAAGGCCACGCCACAATCCCTTCTCTTCCTTTCTCCTCTTGGGATCTTGGGCACGCATGCACATGCGCCTGGTGTGAGTTTAAACCATTGGTTCGAGGACTTGAATTGCGTTGGACTACATAGGAGTCCAGCGACATCGCCATTATGCTAGCTGGTGGTCCCCAGCACATTTTTTTTCAAAAATTATCTATTTAATTTTCTTTCTTTATTCATTTATTTTTTAAATTTGACCAGAGAGAGACAGAGAGAGAGAGAGAGAGGGAAAGTGAGAAAGCAAGCCACCAGGTCCGGGACTGGAACCACAGTCGGCCATGTGGGAGTGTCCAGCACCTTAATCACCGCACCACCTGCTGGTCCCCATCTATAGCAAATTTAAAAACATAAATATATGTCCTTTTTCTCTGATCCTTCTCTCTGATTCACTCAATCAGAATGCATACCAAAGAGTTTCCTAGGAGAATTAGAATGTCATTTTGTTCATCTTTATAGTCCCTCAAATAACAATGTGCCTTGACCCAGTTGGGAGTCAATGAATTGTTTAAGAGAATCGATTAAAATATTAAAGCAAATGATCACTAAGAAGGAACCAAAGAGTAGATGCTTCGGTGGAAGTCATGGTGTTTAGGTCATGACTCCTTATAATTTAGAAACCCTGTCCCTCCCATGGGAGAATCAAGACAATGATGTGGACTTTCTTGGCCTTTGAACATCTGAATGGCCAAATTAGCATTCTTGGTGAAAGAAACACCTAAAGGAAAAAACTAACAGGACCAGAATTTGCTTTCTGACTCCAGATAACAACCACCATGGAACTGATTCCTCAGGCCATCCCAGCAAGGCAAATAGTTGGATTTTCCTGGAGTCATCCTACTCTCAATAAGTTTCTATTAAAGGTATCTGATTGGATACATTGGGTCATTTGTCCACCTTTCAGCCACAGAAAGGGAGGGCACTTGGTTGACAAACTGAAATTGAAGGGGGAATAGCTGACAAAATGCAAATCCACTTACGGTTACAGGAAGTAAGGGAGTGGGTGGCAGGCAGGCAGAAATCACAGACATCTACTCTTTTGAGGGCCTCAGAGAGGGAGGTAAAATCCTGTCTGAGGGAGATCCTTATTGCCTCTGTAAAGACATGCTGTCTGCTCTCTTGCCCTGAGTCCTTCAGAGTGAGGTGGGGTAATGGGAGGAGTCCTAAAAGAAGAAAATGTGCAACTTTTTTTTTTTTTTGAGGATAATTTTAAAGGAAAACTGCCTTGTCAGCATATTTTGGTTTGTTTAAGTTGACAAAAATGTTTTTGCCAGTATCTCACTATGGCTTTCATTTGCATTTTCTTGGTAGTTAATGATATTGACCATCTTTTCTCATGTGCTTATTGACCATTTGTATATGTTCTTTGGAGAGATGTCTGTTTGGATCCTTTGCCAATTGTTTTTAGAGAGATTTTTGCTATAGGGCGTATACACTCACCAGAGCACAGAAAGTGAAACCTCACCCTCCAGGGGGATGGCGATGCTACAATCCCTTCTCCTCCATTCTCCTTCTCAGGATTTTGGGCACACATACACACTGCCTGGTGTGAGTTTTAAGCCACTAGGTTGAGGATTTGAACCATAGTTGATAACATGGGAGTCCAGTGACATAACTATTACGTGATCTGCTGGCCCCTCTTTTGCCAATTATTATTTTGGGTTATTGTCTTTTAATTATTGAGTTCTTTTTATTTTTATTTATTTTATTTTTTTTGAGAGGTTTTCGCTATAGGGCACGTGTGCTTGCCAGACAGACAGAGAGAGACAGAGAGACAGGGAGAAATAACTCCCTAGAGGGGATGGTCACGCCACAATCCCTTCTCCTCCATTTTCCTCTTGGGATCTTGGGCATGCACGCACGCACACGCGCCCGGCATGAGTTTGAAGCCACCAGGTCCGGGACGCGAATCGCGGTCGACTACAGGGGAGTCCAGCGACAGAGTCATTACGCTAACTGCTGGTTCCCTTAATTATTGAGTTCTAAGTATTCTTTATATATTGTGGATACTAGTTCCTCACCAGAGAGAAGTTTTGCAAAGTTTTTCTCCCATCGTCTAGGTTGTATTTTCACTTTGTGTTTTCTTTATGAAAGGGAGAGGAATAGGGAGGGAGACAGAGATAGTTATTATTGAAAGGGTCTCACTGTGTGGTGATACTCCTGCCCCCAGCTTCAGAATTATCTAGGATTGCAGATGCACACTGCCACACCTGTCATGTTCAGGTTAGCCTAGAAACAAAACTCCTGCCTCCCATGTGACTTCCAGCCTCTCAAGCAATGGTACTACCTGTGCACCACCATGGCTGGGCCTATTTTCACTTTCTTAATGGTGTGCTCTGAAGCACAAATTTTTTCAATTTTGGTGAAGTCCAATTTGTCTATTTTTTTGTCACTTCTGCTTTTGATGTCATATCCAATAAACTATTGTGTAAGTCAAGATCACAAAGGTTTACTCCTGTTTTCTTGTAAGAGTTTTATCTCTTGTATTTAAACCAGTTATCTCTTTTGAGTTTTCTTATTTTTTGTGTGTAGGGTAGGATCCAACATGATTGTTTTGTATGTGGATACTCAGTTGTCCCACATCATTAGTTTAAAAGATTATTCTTTCACCATTGAAATGTCTTAAAACCCTTATCAAAAATCAGTAGACCATAAATGCAAGAGTTTATTTCTGGACTATCAGTTATATTTCATTGATCTGTATTTTTATAGTTATGCCAGTATCACACTGTATATGTTACTGTAGCTAAATAGTAGATTGTGAAATATGGAAGTGTTAGTCCATCAACTTTGCTCTTCTCTTTCAAGACTATCTATTCTGGGTCCCTTGCATTTCTACATGACTTGTGGGACCAGCTTATCAATTCCTGCATAAAATCCAACTGGGTGCTTATTCTGTGGCTTGGTGGTTAGGGGAGCCAAATCTCACATGGCCAAACAAATGGTTCAAATCCTGGCCCCAGTGGTTTGAAAAACATGCCAGGCATGTGTGCAAATGAGTCCAGGATCCCAGTAGGATGGAGAAATGGAAGAGGGGATTGTGGTATGACCATGTCCCACTGCAGAGTGCTTTATATCCTTTTCCCTGCTGTTTCTAGTGATTGTGTGTGCTCTCTGGCAAATTAAAAAAAAAAAAAATCCAACTGGGATTTTGAAAGGAATCATGTTGAATCTACAGCTCAATTTGAGGAGCATTACCATCTTAACAATATTAAATTTTCCAACCCATGAACATATATATACACTCAAGCCACCATTTATTTAGGTCTCCTTTAATTTCTTTCAATAATATAATTGCCAGTGTACATGTCTTATACATGTTTCGTAAATATATTACTAGTAGTTAAATTATTTTTGATGTTATTAAGTTTGTGTTCAGATTTTTCATTGCTAAGTCATATAAAAATATGATTTTGTGGGACCAGCAGGTGGAGTGGTGGTTAAGGTGCTGGACACTCCCACGTGGCTGACCACCGTTTGAGTCCCGGACCTGGCGGCTTGCTTTCTAACTCTTTCTCTCTCTCTGTCTCTCTCCGGTCAAATTAAAATAAATGAATGAATAAATAAAATTAAATAAATAATTATATAAAAAAGAATTATAAATTAAAAAAATATATATATAATTTTGTAGGGACCAACAGTTGGTGTAAAGGCTATGTCGCTGAACTCCCATGTAGTTGACCGTGATTCGAGTCCCGGACCCGGTGGCTTAAACTCATGCTGGGCGTGCGTGTGTGCATGCCCAAGATCCCGAGAGGATAATGGAGGAGAAGGGATTGTGGCATGGCCATCCTCCCTGGGGGGTGATTTCTCGCTTTCTGTCTCTGTCTCTCTCTGTCTTTCTGGCAAGTGCATGCACCCTATAGCAAAAACCTCTCCAAAAAAAAAAAATCATAACAATACATGATTTTGTATGTTGTATTGTACTTTGCTTCTTGCAACCTTGCTGAATTCATTTGTTAATTTTTAACTCTATGTGTATGTGTGTGTCCTTTAGGATTTTCCATAGTCGATTATGTCGCCCGTTGAATAATTTTACTACTTCTTTTTTAATCTGGGTGCATTCCTTTTAATCTGGGTGCATTCCTTTTTCTTGCCAAATATTCCTTAGAGAAATAGCTTTTAGTCTTTCACATTGAGGATAATGTTAGATGAGGGGGTTTTGTAGGTGCTTTCATCAAGTTGAAGACGTTCACTTCTCCAGTTTGTTGAATGCTTTATCATGAAAGGGTGTTGGATTTTGCCAAATGTTTCTTCTGCATCTTTTGAGATGATCATGTGGTTTCTGTCCTTTGTTCTATTAGTATGGTGTATTACATTGATTGATTTTAAAATGTTAAACCAATTTTTCACTTCTAGGATAAATCCTACTTGCTCATGATGTATAATCCTTTTTGTGTGTTGATATGTTTGTTTTGCTAGCATTTTGTTGAGGATTTGTGCATCTATATTCATGAGCAATATTGATATTAAGTTTTCTTGTGTTGAGTTTCTCTGGTTTTGGTATCTGGGGAATACTGGGCTCATAAAATTAATTGAAAAGTGTTTCTTCTTATTCTATTT
>NW_006159921.1:2006852-2047594 GCF_000334495.1 Tupaia belangeri chinensis
AAGAGTGTGAAGGATTGGTTTTAATTCTTTAAACATTTAGTGGAATGTACCAGAGAAGCCATCTGGGCCTGAAATTTTCTTTGTGGGGAGTTTAAAAAGTACTAATACAATCTCTTTGCTTATTATAGGCCTATTCAGATTATCTATTTCTTGAGGTAGTTTTAATAGTTTGTGTTTTTCTAAGAATTTGTCCACCTTATTTAGGTTATCTATTTTGTCAGCATTTAGTTGTACTAATAGTATTCTTTTATAATATCTTTTCTTTTGCATCAGTGATAAAGTTCCCTCTTCCACTCCTGACTTTAGTAAATTGAGTCTTCTCTCTTTTTTCTTATCAGTCTAACTAAAAAATTGGCAATTTTGTTTATCTCTTCAAATAACACATTTCAAGACTAGCAGATGGCATAATGGTTATGTCGCTGGACTCCTACTTAGTTGACCGTGGTTCGAGTCCTGGACCCAGTGGCTTAAAACTTACACCAGGCACATGTGTATGCATGCCCAAAAACCTGAGAGGGGAATAGAGGAGAAGGGACTGCAGTGTGGCCATCCTCACCACCCACCGTGGGATGATTTCTCGCTTTCTATCTCTGGCATGCGCACATGCCCTATAATAAAAATCTCTCCAAAAAAAAAAGAACCAACTTCTAGCTTTATTAATGTTTTCTATACTTTTATGTTAATAAAATGGTTCTTGAGTTCTCAGATGATACAATCCTCTTGAGTCAGGAAAAACTCAGAATGGGACTATTTCTTTGAGCAGCTGGATTGAAACTTGACACTGTCTATCTTCTGCCAGACCAGAGTTTTCTATTATAATGTCTTCCCCATCACCCCTCCTCCTAGAGTGATATAATGAGAAAAAATAAAATTAAATTAAAGAGACCACACTATTATTTTGGAGTCTTGGAGGGGACAACAATTTCACTAAATCTGCAAACATTTCTTAAACATCTATTACAACTTATGTGGACGATACCAAGGGAGACAGAGATGAGTAGCCAGAAGCAGCCTTGAACTTCCCCAAGCTCAGGGTGTATTGGGTCATCAGAAAAGTCATGAGACATTTTTCCATAGAAAAATGATGACTCAGTAGTTGAGGAGACACATATGTACACCATCAACTTTAACACAGGTTAGACTGCAATGAGGGCTGTTATTGAGATTGAACTCCATGCTCTGAGAGCAAGAAGAGGAGGAGTCAAAAAGAGAAGAGGTTTGGGAGTGAGTATGCAAGAGTTGGACATACTGAATTATAATTGACATCAATTTGAGGTGTTCATGGGGCATCTATGGAAGCATTGCTGCTCATTATTTGTTCTCCCCTCCAAGTTTCTGACTGGACATCTGGTTACTCAGAATAAAGACCGTGTTGGTCAGTCTCCCTTGTAGCTGTGTGTGACCTCTAAGTTCTGGCCAGTGGGATATAGGCACCTGGGGTATAACAACGGGACATGTCTTTGAAGAGAGAGGGCATGCTCTCTCACTGCTTCCTCCTTCCTGCTGTATCCTGCCCTAGATGCTAGGGCAGTCCCAGGGCAGAAATCTGGGAATCATATCTCTGAGATCTGCCCCTTTGTCTCTGTCCTCGAGCCACCATCATCCTCCATGTCAGCTGCAACAGTTGTGCTCCTGGTCCCCTAACCTCCATTCTTGCTCCCCTTAAATGCATGAAAGTGGGGCAAGTTCCATATCTGCATTATCCAATATGGTAGCCACTAGTCACATGTGACTCTTGAGCATTTAAAGATGGCTAGTCCAATTTGAGATGTGCTGAAAGTGTGAAATTGATCATGGATCTTGAAGGCTTAATATGAAAAAAAGAAAAATATCTTAATAATATATCTACATTGATTGTATGTTTAAATGGTAATACTTTGTATGTTGGGCTAAATAAAGCAAATTATTTAAAATTAATTTTACTTGTTTCTTTGTACATTTTTAATGTGGCTACTAGAAAAATTTAAATTACATATATGGTCTCCATGTGTAATTCATATTTTTTATTGAATAGCACCACTCTACAAAAAAAAAAAATCTAAAATACAAATCTGATCATGTCACACATCTTCTTAACACCTTTCAGTGACTTAGCATCGTCTTCAGGATAAAGTGCATTCTATTCAGCATGGTTTCCAAGCCCGCTATGACCTAGTCCCAGCCTCCTCTTCCAGCTTCATTGCTCACTGCCTCTTCCCTCCTGCTCCTTGCAAGCTACACTCCAGCCCTGAGCACTTCTTTCAATTCCTTCAACGTACCATTTCTCCTCTGGGCTTTCACATGTACTGTTCCTTTTGCCTGGAACACTTTTCCCTTGTGGCCTACTTAATGCCCTACTCATCTTTCCAGCTTCGGTTTAGATGTATCTCTTCCCCAGAAGAACTTTCCAGCTACTCTGCTTCTCTTATCTGTCATTGCTTCTCTAAGCTGTCCCTATCCCATCTTCACCTCAAATAAGACTAAATAGCTATGTCCTTCTTCCAAACTAATTGGAATCTGGCCTGCCATGTACACTCTGGCACCCCCAGCACCTGGAGCAAAGGCTGGCACATAGTCAACTGTCAACAAATGTTTGCTGAATAAATGAATGAATCAATGAGTAGTAACACCCCCCCCCAAAAAAAAAAAAAAAAGAGACAAAGCTTCACATGGGGAGTAAGGCTAGACTAGCTAACTTCTAAGTCTCAAAGAGATGGCCTCCCATTGACCATTAGATTCCCAGTCTGGGAGGAGAGGGTAAGGGAAGTGTGGAAACATTGCCTTGTCTTCAGGCATACTCCAGGCCTGCACAGGCCATTTATGGGGACCCAGGCCACCACTGTCTCTTTCTTCCCAGAAAGGGCAAGCAACATTGGCTCTGCTCCCAGGAGAGCTCCCTGCCACCCACTCCAATGTTTTCAGAGAGAACTACGTTGGAGATTCTTGCTGGCGATGGTTTCTTATAAATAAGGACGAGAGTGGATAAGAGTGGGGGAAGGAGGTGAGAGATTAATAAGGTTGTTAGTTTTGGATTGCCATTTGCCTAGCACCAGAACTGACTGTGCATGTAACTAATGAAGTGTGAGCCTCTCTGTGGACATTTCCTTTCAGGTGACAGGAGGTAGGGACCCAGCACTTGAAGAAGGGACAGAATTTGGAATTGGGAAGCAGGATGGGGGCTCCTGAGGCTCCATGTTGTAAGCCCATTTTCTGCTGCTATAACTGAGTGCCATAGACTGGGTAACTTATAAAGAAAACGTATTCATTTGGCTCACAATTTTGGAGGCTGGGAAGTCTGAGAGCATGATGCCGGCATCTTTCAAGGGTCATCTCATGAAGAGCAGTAGGGTGGCAGATGGATGCACACACATAAGACAGAGCAAGAGAGGGCCACTTTTATAAATCACCCACTTCCTTGATGGCATCATTAATCCACTCATAAAGGTGGAGCCCTCATGACTTAATCACATCTCAAAGGCCCCACATTTCAACACTGTTGTACTGGAGATTAAGTTTCCAACATGTGAATTTTGGGGGACACATTGCACCCACAGCAGTTGCTAATTTGCTATATGGCCTCTAACACTTTGCATAGCCTCTCTGGGCTCAGTTCTTCATCTACAAATAAAAAGTCTTGGCTTTCTGCATCCCTGAAGTAATTGTTGTAAGAATGGAAGGAGATAAATGGGTTTTGGAAATTTAAGTATCAGAGTAAAAGTGCCACATAAAGGCTGATGTTCTTGGGACCAGCAGTTGGCGTAATGGCTGTGTCACTGAACTCCCATGTAGTCGACCGCAGTTCGAATCCCGGACCCAGTGGCTTAAACTCAACGCCAGGCACGTGTGCGTGTGTGCCCAAGATTCCAAGAGGAGAATGGAGGAGAAGGGATTGTGGTGTGGCCATCCCCCCTGGGGAGCGATTTCTCGCTTTCTGTCTCTGTCTTTCTGGTGAGCGCATGCGCCCTACAGCAAAAACTTCTCAAAAGGCTGATGTTCTTAGGCTGCTGTGTTTTGGGGACAGGAGATGAACATATAGTTGTGGGAAGGAGACAGAGTGGTGCGTGGGAGCCTGCCTTCTCTCAGAAAAGGTGAGTTTATATCAAGACAGAACCAAAAACCATCCTCCCAGCCATGGCCCAGGAGACGGATCTGTGTGTTCTAAACTTGAATAGAAAAGCCTAGGAGAAACTGGGCCCACAGAGAAACTCAGGGTCCTGAAAGGAACATAGTCCAGTTATGGGACCCCTCACTGCTCTGACACACACAGGAGAGTAATGCACACGCACGCACACACCCTTTGCTGTCAAGGCACACAGTTCTGCCCATTTCTTTGCCCTTTGAGCTTCCTATTGCCTTTCTCAACATGGAAGTGCCTCCATGGGTTGACACTCTCCTCAACCCTGCCATGGGCTGCACCACCTGGGGTCTCCGATTCCTCAAGGGTCTGGTGCATATGAGACCAAGTGGCTATATTCCCTTGTGCCCTACCAAAGGTAGGTCTTGATGGGGTAATGGCTCCTGGCGTGAGCCCTGCACCTGGCAAAGCCACTGCCCAGAGGTTTTATTATCCTCTCTTTCCACCCCATGTCAGCTCACACAAAGCAATCAGCAGTACCTGCGTTTCCCCACCTGGAGAACTGGAAACATTCCCCAGCACGCTGCCAGCAGCAACCGAAGCACGGAGAGGCTCTGTAATTATAGCCATGGAGGGGTTTGTGTTCTGGTTCTCACTCATCTGTGAACCGTGTCCATTCCCTTCTTTTCCCAGGGTGACTTTAAAAAGGAAATGTGAGTCTAGGGCTCTTCAGAAAAGCAAGTTCCAACTCCCTACTCCCCCAAGGGCAGACTTTAGACCTTGCTGCAATTCAAACCCATTCAGTCGTGTGTTCATTCCTTCATTCAAAACACATTTAATGGACCCCTGCCTGTGTTAGCACTGGGCCTGGTGCTGGGGACATGCCGAATGTGACCTGGCCGCTACTTCTGAAGAGCTCACAGTCTGGTACAGAAATTAAGGGATATGATTTAAGTAGCTACAGTAAAAAGTAAAAAAGTGATAGGTAGTAAGAAAAGTGCAGATTAAATTCTAGGTAAGAGAAAGGTAATGTTGGAAAGGGCAGCTATTTCTTAATTAGGGATACAGTGTAGTAACTGAGAGTATAGACTCTGGAGACCGCAAGCCTGGGTTCAAATCCTGAGTTTACCACTTACTGTAAAAGGAGAAAAGAGACAAATTTTTAGTTTCATTGTGAGGATTAAGTACAGTGTTCAACAGCTAGTAGATGCGCAAATAACAATTGCTCTAATAAGGAAGGATAGCATAACACGAGTTTTCTACCTCTCTAGAACAGTAAGGTAAGACATTGTAGAACAGAAGGGGCAAAGGAAGAAAATGTAATGTTTATATGGACTTCTTTTGGGTGGACTGGCTCCGTTGTCTGGTAATTAAGGCAGCTGGATCCCACATGGCTGACTGTATGGATTGAGTCCTAAATATGGCAGCTTGAGAAATATGCCAGATGCAAATACATGTGTGCCCAAAATCCCAAAAGGAAGAAGAGATGGAGAGAAGGGATTGCAGTGTGACCATTCTCCATGGTCGGTGCTATCACTTTTCCCTCTCTCTCTGTCTCTCTGCCTTTCTCTGGAGGGCACACATGCTCTCTGGATAAATAAATAATTCCTTTAGGCTACAGTATAGACTGTGAAGAGGGAAAAGAGGAGATAAGGCTAGTTGTTGGGTTGGACTTAAGCCAAAATGAACTTAAGAAGAGGTACAATAATATAGACTATCTTGAAAGGAGGACCATCTAGCCCCAATCAATGGACCATAACTTTAATGTCATGTCCAGTGAAGCCATATTTTAGGGTATTAAGTTAGGGAGCTAGCCCTTGAGGCTCGGTGCAGTGTTGGCCTAAGTCCTAGGCTCTGCCCATCTGAAAAGGCCTAGCCCTGCTTCTGCCAGCAGGCTGAGCCCTGTTTCCTTTTGCAAGGACTAGTGGACACACCAAATGTGCCCACCATGAGACTGGTGTCAGGGAACAAATCCTGAGAGAGGCCCCAGAAAAGATGGCCAGTGGGGAGGCAGATGGGAGAGGAAGGGGAAGCCAGGCTATCAAGGTCCAGGTCATTAGCGCTACCCTGTTTTCCTCTGAGTTCAGAGAAAACCTCCTTAATCCCATTTGGGAGTAGGACAGACTGAGAGCAAAGATGTCTTCAAATGCAAAACAAATCAAGAGAAAACCTTGCTAGGAAAGTGCAAAAGACAGCAAGTGTCCCAGAGAGTGGTTTCTAGTTCAGGGACACCTGACCCTGGGTTGAAGAGGAAGAGTGGGCATGAAGGCTCTCAAGGCTCATGTCAAGTAAGGGGCCAGTTTGGGAGACAGCATGGTAAGCAGAAAGAGTCATCTCCTGGGGGGGTCGGGAGGTCTCCATTCTTGTCCAGGCTGTGCCTGCCACTGTGTGAGACTGGAGAAATCACTTCCCCTCAACTGCTGTTCTTCAGTAAAACAAGAGTTTTGTTAGAAGGATCTCAGAGGCTTTTTATAGATTGGAAATCTTACATCTTTAGCTAAGTTAAGCACTGCCTGTGCTGTCAGAATTTGGGGTATTGCAATGTGTCCTAAATATAGGAAAGAACCCAGGACTTCCAGACCTGAGGAAGGGGCAAATAGAAGAGCTGTCTAAACCCCCTGAGTCCCAGTAGGAGCAGAGGTGAGGGCTGCAGAAGGGGCTGGGAGGTGAAAGAGAATCTGGGAGGGACTGAAGTGGCCTATCTGAGTGCCTGACATGGCTGGTAGTAGGTGTCCTCTCCCAACTTGAGCTGCTCAGGATCCTGTGGAAAAGCTGCATTATAATCGATAGCCTCATAAATAAATAACGAGTCAATGCCTCCTGTCTCCAGCTCAGGGCTTCTTCAGGAAAATCGAACCTCGACCCACTTCTGCTGGCCCATCTGGCTTCCCACAGAGGCCTGCAGAGGGAAGGAACTCTCACAGGTCATCTTGAGCGTCTCCCTGCCTCTGCACTGGCCCTGTCATGTGACTCGTCCAAAGAGGTCAAGGGCTGGGGAGTGTACCCTTGGCCTATGCCACCCCCCAGTCAGGCCACCTCTCTCGGCAGTGCCCTGCAGCGAGCAATCTCATAGGCAGACCGGTGCCTGCACCCATCAGTTCTTGCCCTGATCTTCATTACCCCTGTGAACTCTGCCCTCTTCTTCCAACTCTGGCTTTGTTTCTCACCTCGCCCGACTTGGCACCTTTCTTCTGACTACTGCTTGGCTCCCAGCAGAACCAGCAGCAGGAAGAAGATGGTGGCTCTACTCTTCCGGGTCTTCCCACTGATCCCACACCTCAGACCCTTTGTCACCAGTTAGAAATGAGCCCCGCAGGGTCTGACAGAGTGAATGCGTTTCTGGACTCCTTTCATTTACTTCATGCAGCAGACGTGGCAGCAAGCTGACTCTGTGACTTCTACTACAACACTGGGCAAAACAAACCTCTCACAAACCACTTTCAGTATTTGGACCCCAGAGATCAAGATGGCGGTCCACCTGTGTGGTGATGGACAGCTGCTTTCTGGGTGTGGCCTGAGATACCTCAGGATATTTCCTCTGCTTTGAAGACTCAGTTTCCTCCTGACCTTCCTGGCCCAGGCAGAGAGTACTCTCCTACCTAAGGAGCCTTAAGGGCTGTTTGTGTCGTTAAGGAGGAGGCAGAAGTTGTTGGGTTGTGACAGACTCTTTTTGTTTGCTTGTTTTTAATTGCCAGAGGGTACTTGCAATCACCAGAGAGAGAAAGAAGAAAGGAAAAAGCACCCGCCCACATCCCTAGTGAGGCATAATCACCTAATCTCATCTCCTTTTCCCCCATGAGGTTGGGATTTGGGGCATGTATGCACATGCACTCAGCATATTTCTTAAGCTGCTGGGGGCTAGGTTTGGAACCTCGGTCAGCCATGTGGAATCCAGCTCTGTGACCATGGGTAGCACTGAGTTACAAGGCTGACCCTCAACATTTCTTTAACTAAAAATGATTGACCAGAAGAGTCTATGTCCCTGTTTTCTCTTAAGCAATATTTAGAATACTCCTTTTCCTTCTGAGCTATCCACAGCGGAGTTTCAGCCTCAGCTTGCAACCCCACCCATCTCCTCCTGTCATCAGTCCTAAGACCTGAAGGAAACACTTAGGAGAGTGAATCTGTAGCCAACACACCCGCAATGTTTCCCAGCTTACATAAGCAAAAACGTCATTTCATTACATCTACACTGCGATTCCTTTCCCCTAGCACTGATGACTGAGGCTTGATTGTGCCAGGGAGGAACCCAGGCCTAAGAAGCATTCAGGAATCCAACTCCGGGCTCTGCTTTGGCTGTCTCTCAGCTGGCAGAGGTTAGTTCTGGCCACCCAGAAAGTGGCATGCCTGGTACCACACAAGAGGCTAAGATGGCCAGGAGCACAGCTAAGTGGGCTTGTAAAGCTGATTATGAGGCCAGAGGGTGGCACAGTGGGGACCCAAATGGACACACGTGGGAAGGTCCTGGGTCCAGGTCCCAGGGTCTTCCTGTACATACTAGGCATATGAACATGCCCATGATCCAGGCTAACAGACAGGAGGTGGATCGTGGCATAACGATCCTATTGGGGGTGACTGCCTCTGTCTTTAAAAAGCTGCAGAAAATTTTTTGCAAAGTTGCATGAATGAACCCCCCAAGATATGGGAACATAGCAATACATTGGATTTCCTGCCGTAGAAAGAGTCCATAAAATGGACTTCATTTCTACATCACCAACCTTCATTCCAAAAGATCTTCAAGAAATTATTTTGGGGGCCAGGCATGTCTTTTTGGGAAGTCCCAGGCTCAGACTTGAAGTGACCGGCCCAGGCTGTCATGCAGGACCCTGGGGTCTAGCCCCAGGCTCCTGGCTCTACTCACAGCACAGGCTGGGGCTGGCACTGAGCAAACGGGTTGTGGCTGTCACTAAAGAGGAACTGGCAGCAGACGCAGCAGACTATGTTTTCTTTGCAGGCTGAGGGTAACTAGAAGCTGAGAATTCCTCTGCTCTGTCTGAAGGAGGAGGGGAGGAGAAGAGAGAAGCAGGGAAAGCCAGCAGCTCCCCCACCACAGGAGGGGTTCCTCCAGTTCCCAGGATGAGCAAGACTAAAGATGGGAAGGAGGATGCCCCAGGGCCCCACGGAATCCCTGAGGCAGAGGCCAGGAGCCCAGGTCCCCTGTCTGAACTACTCAGGGAGAGTCGTGGTGGAAGATAACAAGGATTGAACATTTGCTCTGTGTCCGACTCTGCTCAGAGCTCTGCGGCACTGAGGCCAGTTTGTACAGGGTCTGGGAACATTGACCTGTGACACATCAGTGGACTCGAGTCCCCAACTTTGCTACTCACAAGCTCTGTGACCGTGGGTAAGTTACTTAGCTTCTCTGTGCCTCATTTACCTCATGAATAAAATGGGAATACTAATAGTATCCACCTGATAAAGTTTGAAGATCAAGTACATTCATTCATGAGAGGACTTCAAAAAGTTTGTGGAAAAATAGAATTAAAGTATGAGTTTGTTTTGGTGCAAAATGCTTTTAAAATTTTGCTACAAGGTGTGTGAGCTCTCTGGAGAGAGACAGAGGGAGAGAAAGCACACCACAAGAAGGATGGGCACGCTATAATCCCTTCTATTTTTCCTCTCTCGATTTTAGGCATGCACGCATACACACACACACACACACACACAATGTGTATTTCAAACTGTTGAGTCCAGGACTCTAACCATGCAGTCAGCCATGTGGGATCAGAGCCTTAACCACCATGCCACTGACTGGCCCTGCGAAAAAAAGGCACACTGAAATCAAATTAAATGAATTGTTTCTTCATAGTATGCATTTTCTGTGAAATTTTTCATGACCTCTTGTACATAAAACTCTCCCAGTTTCTGCCATGTAGTAAGCCACAGACAAGTTTTTGCTATTACTCTGTTGAATCCTCATGCAAAACACTGGAGTAGATAGATATTACTAATCTGAGGCTCATGAGAGTTCGATGATTTGCCCAAGCTCCCAGCTCCATTTGATTGACAGAGTTTGGGCACCCTCCTGAGTGGCCCTGGAGGACCCCAGCTATAGGAGGAAATGGCTTCAGAACTCACTAGCTCCCCACCCCAGGTCATTCCAGTTTGGAAACTCCAGAGCCTGTTTCATCCACAGGGAGCAAAAGTTATCTCTATCTTGCCTCCAAGGTCTGGCATGCCTCTGAGGTCTCGCATGCCTCTCGGGACCAGGCTGGCTGGTGACTTCAGGCCCAGTTAGAAGGCCTCTCCCGCTGACTCAAACAATACCCAGAACCAGGAGCCACCCAGGTATCCCCAGCCCCAGGCCTCCCCTGGAGCCTCAGCCCTCCCCCCTCCACTATAGCCTCCTTCCCTCTTGCAAAATGCTGGCTGCCCAGACTGGAGGGACCCTTCCATTTCAGGATAAACAAACTGTCGTCTGGCCCGGCCCTCTGCTGGCTGGCTGCTCCCCGCCCCCCTCCATCCGCAGTGCACAGTCGCTCTGTTCTCCTGCCAACTTGGCAGCTCGTCGCTGCTGTTACTATCAACACCTCTGAGGGAGAAGGGAGAGGAGTCAGCTCTGATCGCCTGGCGCACTAAGCAGCAAAGTCGTGTCAGAGCCAGCCCTGGAATGTCTCCCAAGCTCCCAAGGCTCCTGGTAGAGAGAGTAAGCTGGGCCCATGTTGGTGAGGACAGATGCGGCTAGGGAGTGGACCCGGGCCTGATGCGAGCTGCCCTGGTTGCACATAGCCCCTCTTCAGAACCGCGGGGCTTGGCCAAAGCAGAAAGCCCCAGGAGAGGTGGCACCATAGAAAGGCCTGCATTGGGTTGGGGCTACTTCTGGGGCCTTGTAGACATGCACGAGAAGGCTAAGGGTCTAAGTCTCACTCCAGCTCTTGTCACCGCCCAGGGTAGGTCAGTGGCTTCAGTTCCCATGGTGGTAGGTCAGTGGTCTGTGGCCAGGGTTGAAAAAGCAGGTCTTTCTCCATCCAAACTGAACTCCTGGAATACCTGGACTATGCTGCCTTCCCCTCATCCTACCCAGACTCTGTATACAGAGCTCCTGTGTCCCCTTATCAGGAATCCCTAAAGAAGCACACTTTCCCCAATAAATGGACACTCCCCACAGAAAGAAACATCCTCCCCCAGACTCTCAAGCCCTGACCATTGGCTCCATAAAGCTGCTGGTGACCTTCTCTGGCTCCTATTAGGATGTCTGGGGTCCAGTTGGGAAGGAAAGAGAACTCACACCTTCAAGGACCCAGTACCTATGCTTGAGCAAAGCCTGCACACCACAGCACAGGTCTGTAGTCAGGTTTCCCTTCTAGCCCTTGGCAGGACCTGGGGTGGGCACCACACACGCTCTCAGGAGGAATTGCATCTGCAACTTTCTCACTGCTTGTCATGGGAAGGCCTTTGCTCTCTGCTCCAGGGCCTTGGCATTAGTGAAAGTGGTGAGTTCAGGGATGCTTCCCAATCCTTACACCACTCGGCCATCAAAATGACTGGAGGTAAGCTCCCACTCTGAGAGCTGCTAGCCTGTTTCCTCCCCTGTGATACAGAGATAATCTTGGGCGCTCAAGGAGTGATGAAGGCCTGAGGCTGATGCCTGCATGCTCCTCGGGTCATGCCAGGCACTTAGAATCAGCACGGTTCCCTTCCTTCCCTCCTTTCTTTCTCCCTTCACTTCCTTCCTCTCTCGACTCGCTCCAGGAGCCTTTGTCCCCATGTGAAGCTAATCCTAAGACACCCCTCAATTCTGTACTCCAAAGTCTGAAAACCCCCCAACCAGAGACATAACCACCTTCTTGGTAACCCCCAGCCCCAAATCCCCAGAAGGCCAGCTGACTAATCAGAGGCCAGGCAACAAGAAAAAGGAACTCATTCAGCGGGCTGGGATGTAAATAAGCCACAAGAGGCTGCGCCATCCAGGCTGCACCTGTGAACATCCCTCGGATGAAGCCCTGTCAGCGTTTCCATGACAAACTCGTGTTTCCAGATGCCTCTCCTCCAGCTTCAAGAGCATGCCTTGTGGTGAGACTTGACACTGAAAAGCCTTTCTTTCTTTCTTTTTTTTTCTCCCTGAAGAAAGGTTGCATGCTCTAAAGATCCACATGCTTAATATATGTGTGTGCTTGTCACTCTGAGAGTTTTGTGGGTATTGTATTTGTCCAGTATACATGCAAGCAGGTCACAGACACGTTGGAAATTCTGCAGCGAAAAACTATCAGGGCAAATGCACAACCACCACTCAGTGTAATAAGATATTTCCCTGCCTTAAAACATCGAGTGCATCCATTTGTCTGTCCCAAAGCCTGGAATTCCACCGTTAGAGATTTACTACTTTTGAATTTGAAGGATTGCCTACCCCTTAGAGTCTACAGTGACAATGCACCAACCCCCATTGAGGGGGTTAATTCCTTAAGCCCATCAGCTCACACCTGATGAGGGGCTAGCATGAGGAAGGATGGTCAAAGGACAGGCAGAGCCCTATAAGAGATGAGAAGTGTCCTAGACATATTACCTGTTTTACAGGTTTCCTAGGCCTGCCTGTAGAACATATGTATGTGTGTGTGTGTGTGCAATCACAAATACACATACACACACCCACACACTGCTCTTTATATAAAGCAGTTGTTTCAAAACCAAAGTGGTCTTCAGATTCACCTGGAATACTTCGAAAACATGCAGATACCCAGGCCCTGCCCATCAGTTTTTCAGGGAGGACAGGCAGAGCCCTATAAGAGATGAGAAGTGTCCTAGACATATTACCTGTTTTACAGGTTTCCTAGGCCCCTGTAGAACATATGTATGTGTGTGTGTGTGTGTGCAATCACAAATACACATACACACACCCACACACTGCTCTTTATATAAAGCAGTTGTTTCAAAACCAAAGTGGTCTTCAGATTCACCTGGAATACTTCGAAAACATGCAGATACCCAGGCCCTGCCCATCAGTTTTTCAGGGCTACCGCTGAACCCAGATGCTATTTCAGAGCAACATCCAGGTGATGCTGATGAGCAGCCAGGTTTAGAAAACACTGACATAGGTGATAGTGCACCAGGGGAGGACATGGGATACTTGAATTGGGGTCACAGCATCATCATTATTTCTCTCGTTGAGTTCACTCTCTGAACCTGGGGGAAATATGGGAGAGCTAGCTTCCATGGCCTATACGAGGACCAGATGAGACGATGTTGTGGAAATGTCCCTTGGAAACCAGCTGCCATGCAAATGTTAGCTGCCATCCCTACACACTCAGGCCATACAGTATCCATAGGTACATGTTCGTGTGTATCCATTTTCTGCAGAGCGAGTAGGTCTGACCTTCCTTATTCTCCTTCACTATGCTCCTGGCTGTCTTTGCTGGACGCTCAAGTCCTCTCCCACTGTGTAGCACAGTACCAGGCAAGTTTAAAAAGATTTTTCCATCTAATGAGTTTATCTACCATTTATGATCTTTCAGATGTTCATCCCTTCTGGGGAGGAGGGAAGAAGAGGAGTGGTCAATCCTATTTTATGACAAGCGGAAATCGAGGTTGGTGCATGTAGAAGAATTTATACCATCTAGACATTGAGCAGTGATTCTTTGTTTTGAGAATCTGGTAAAAATACACCTGCGTAAAATTCTTAATCCAATTTCAAGGTTTCATGGACTTCCTGATGCCTTTCCATGGACCCAATAGAAGTCTGGGAACCTCAGGCAAAAAGCATCTGCTACATGGAATATGGCAGCCTAAACCCTCTGAGCCTCCAGAGGGTCACGTTCAACACATGGAACTTCCCTTCAGCCAGTCCTTTGCTGAATGACTGACTCTTCACCCCTACTGTCCAAGCTGCAAGATGAATTTGCTCAACCTTCCCTCCCTCTCCAAGAAAGAGCGACACGTCCACTGGGCCAGGATAGAACGTTCTCATAACAGACCATACCTCCCTGTTCTTGAGGCTGTAGCACAGAGTCTGAATGCCATAAATTTATCAGGAGGATAAATAATTTTTCATGCAATAACAGAAAACACAACTCAAACTGAATAAAACAATAAAAAGAATCTACTGGGTTCAGCCAGACCTATGGCCTAGTGGTTAAGGGAGCCAGATCCCACATGGCTGACCTTAGTTTGACTCTCAGCACCAAAAACTTGTAAAACATGCTGGGTGCATATGCATGCATGTTCAAAATCCTGACGAGATAGAGAAACAGAGGAGACGGGATTATGGCATGACCACACCCTATTAAAAGGTACTTTCTCTCTCGTTGAGTGCACATGCACTCTAGTCATTTTTTTTTAATAAGAAATATATTGGTCTGTGACAATAAAAAAGGCCCAAGTGGTCCAGCTGCAGTGGTGCAGGCAATAGGGCCCTGCTGCATGATGCTGGAACTACAATACATAGGAGGCCTGGGTTCAGATCCCAAGTTGACCTGAACATGCCAGGCGCATGCACATGCCAGTGGCCCTGGTTGGCTGAAAGACTGGGGGGAGATTATGATATGCTGAGACTTAGTCAAAGGCACCTCACTTTCTCAAGAACAAAAAGGAAGAAATAATTAAACTTTAAAAAAAATTTGAGGGGCCAGCAGATGGTGTAGTGGTTATGTCACTGGACTTCCCCATGGCTGACCATGATTTGAGTCCCAGACCCAGTGACTTGAAACTCACATTGGGTGCATGTGCATATGTGCCCAAGATCTCAGGAGGAGAGTGGAGGAGGAGGGATTGCATCATGGCCATTCCCCCTAGAGGGGTGATTTCTCACTTTCCCTCTCACTGTCTCTGTCTCTGTCTCTCTCCCTGGCATGCTCCCTGAGGCAAAATCCTCTTATACACAGTCTCCTCTAGCTGCTCTATGTCATTTCTGTCTCTCCACTCTGTCTTCCATGGCATACTTCATCCTAAGACTCTCCATCCTCAAGGATGCAACATGTTGCCAGCAGTAATTAAAGCTGCCTGCACACTTGTCCACAAACTGCTTTTTTAATAGTTCTCATGGAACAAACTAGAAGTTTCTTTCCAGAACCTCTCAGTCAATGTCTCTCTACTTCTTGTTACCCAGGCTGGAAAACATCCATTCCAGTCAGAGCTCACCTCTGACATGGGGTGTTACAGGACTGGGAACTTCAGAATGTGGTGTAGTCATGGCTCCATGTTCAGAATTCCCGAGTTCTAGTCCTTGGGCTTAACCTTCTCCCCCACGTCCCCCAACCCTGTGAAATTCAAACCGCTTTTAAGAAAGGAATTAAGGACTCAAAGGAATGATTTTATAAATACTCAGGCTTTTGTTCTGTCCCACACAGAGCCCTGGTAAAATCCTGAGCCTAGCAGACGTGAGCTTTCTTTCTTTTTTTTAGAGGTTTTTGCTATAGGGCGCATGCGCTCACCAGAAAAACAGAGAGAGACAGAAAGTAAGAAATCACCCCCCAAGGGGGATGACCATGCTGCAGTCCCTTCTCCTCCATTCTCCTCTCAGGATCTTGGGAACACATGCACATGCGCCCGGCGTGAGTTTAAGCCACTGGGTCCGGAACTTGAACCATGGTCGACTACATGGGAATCCAGCAACATAGCCATTATGCCAACTGCTGGTCCCCAGGCTTGAGCCTTTATCAGGAAGAAGAGAAGGATAATCACTTACTAGAAAGGGAAGGAACCAGCTGAGCAGAATGCAGGCAACACAGGGAGTCGAGAGACCTGAGTTACATCTCCTTGCTCTGTTAGGAAACCTGTTGCGTGACCATGAACATGTCTACCCTCTCTGGCCTCTGTATGCAAAGAATGATCGTCCCTCCCATTTTACAGCCATCCTTGTGGAAGGTTACATACAACCCCTTGGAAGGAAGCTAAGTCCTCAGAAGATTCTGGACTTGGGTGCCACTGTGCCGAGACTAGATAGTGAGGTATGAGTGGTTTCTGGCCAGTCCTTGATTACCAGGACCTTTTGGAAGTAATTCTGATGGAAGTGGGGGCCCCTGTAACCCAGACTCTGCTTAAAGGCTCATATTAAGAAATGAGGTGTGGCCCAGCCTCAGTGATGCTGCCAGCTGTGCACTGAACTGAAATTCGGCATGTGACCAATTGCTGTTTCAGATCCCCTGTCCTCCCAGTCTGCCTGAAACCTGTCGGGCGCAGGCACGTGTGCCTAAGATCCTGATAAGTTGGAGGGCTGTGGGGAGGGGACCGTGTCACAACAAAGCCCTGTCAAGGATGCTTCTGGTGTGTGTGTGTGTGTGTGTGTGTGTGTGTTGCACCTGCACACGCATATGCTCTTTATAACAAATGTTAAGAAGTAACAATGTGGCAAGGTGGAGGTGTGGTGGTTGAGGGGGCTGAATCTCACATAGCTGATGACCTGATTTCAGTCTTGTGGTTTGAGTCTCAGACCTGGCGGCTTGAAAAATACACTGGGTATGTGTGCATACGTGTCCAAAATCTGAAGAGAAGACTGGAGGAGAAGAAAGGGCAGCATGATCATCCCCCGATGGGTGCTCTCTCACCTCTCCCTCCACCATGTCTCCCTCCGGCAAGCTCACGTGCTCTATAGTAAATATGTAACACTAACCAGTTAGATGGCAAGGTCCAACTTCGATTTTTCGACTGAAATATGCACCATTTTGGACCAAGGCAAGGGTTCATTTGGTGGCTGAAGAACAAGGTTTCTCTGTGAAAAGCAAAGTAGAGAACAAATCCCCAGCTTCTCACTACCATACTCTAACCATTGGACTACCACAACCATGCAGGAAACGCAAACATTCAGGATGAGGTTTTGCTGAAACACCTGACCATTCTCCTTCATCCTCATCAGCACAAGACCACAAAACATAGAGAAAACAACAAAATATAATAGAGCCTACAGACAGATTGAGTCAGTAAGCAACAAGACTTGAGTGATTCTGGAAAAGCCTTGCACTCTCAAACTCCACTCCCTATTGTCTTCCCAAATTGGATGGGGATTATACAATATGTGAAATTCTACCAACAGAGAGGTATAACTTTGCCTTTTGGCAAAATGTAAATACTGCTCCCTGAAAGGAGTAATTTAGTTACACTCGATTAATATTCCCATTGTGTACAAGGGCCTGTGCTAAGCACTAGGCCGTGTTTTATTCCTGTCAGTTACCTGAATATCAATGCACTGGGTAACAGAAGTAAAGTCACTGAGAGGTGAGATATGCCAAAAAGAGGAAAATGAAGGTGAATTTTGCCTTTATTCATCCTGGGCTCAGGACAGAGACTCAGGATTAGAGGTGTAAGTAGGGGTCTGCATTATATGGATGGCGTTCAAAGCCTTAGGACTAGATGAGGTCACTCCAGAGGAAGGGTAGAAAACAGGAGAGGGGAGGGAAAAAAGAAAGAGAGGAGAGCATTGGACATCCAAGAACAAGCCCTAGGGCATTCCAATCTTAGAAAGGGGGAAAGCAAATCTGGAAAAAGGAAAAGGGGGCCAGCTCTGTGGCCCAGTGTTTAGGAAGCTAGAACACACTGTGGCCTACCCCATAGTTCAAGTCCTAGACCTGGAAGCTTGAGAAACATGCCAGACACATGTGCATGTTCCCAGAATCCCAAAAGGAGGAAATCTAACTCTCCAATGGAAGAGAAGGGATTGTGTTGTGATGCTTCTCCACCGGGATATTTTCTTCCTCTCCGTCCCTGTCTCTCTTTGGCAAGTGCACGTACCCTCTGGCAATTCTTTTCTTGAGAGATTTTTTTTCCCTATAGGGTGCGTGCACTTGTCAGAGAGACAGAGATGGAGAGAGAGAAAGTGAGAAATCACTCCCCCAGGGGAGATGGTCACACAGCAATCCTTCCTCCATTCATCTCCTAAGATTTGGGGTACACACACACGTGCCCAGCGTGAATTTCAAGTTGCCGGGTCCCGAACTCAAACTGCGGACAGCCATGTGGGAATCCAGTCCCTTGACTACTTCACCACCTGCTGGCCCCAACAACAACACAAATGTTTTAAATGGAAAAGGAGCACCTACTGAAGCAGAAGGAAGATTGGAAGACTCTGGTATCCTGGGAGCAACTGAAGATAGTGTTTCAGAAAGAAGTGATTGAGCAGGCGATGTGGCTTAGTGGTTGAGGAAAGCCAGATCCTACATGGCCCGCTGGTTTGAGTCTCAGTCCCTGTGGCTTGAGAAACACACTGGGCACAAGTGCATGCATGCCCCAAATTCCAGTGAAATGGGGGAAGAGATTGCGATGTGACCATGCCCTGTTGGAGACAGTGCTTGTGTCCTCTCCCTCTCGCTCTGTCTCTCGCAGGCAAACACATTCACCCTTTGACAATTAAAAAAGAAAAAGAAAGAAAGAAGAAAGAGAGGGAGAAGAAAGGACTAAAGAAAGAAAGGGAGAAAGAGAGAGAGAGAAAGAGAAAGAAAGAGAGAGAGAGAGAGAAAGAGAGAGAGAGAAAGAAAGAAGGAAGGAAGAAAAAGAAAGAACAAAAGGAGTGATAAAATGTTGCTGGTAAGTCATATTAGAATGGAAAATTGACCATTGAATCTGTAAAATAGAAATGACTGGTGACCACGGGGGTGGAAGATAGTGCAGCCACCAACACTCTGCAAGGCTGACCCAAGTGGGAAGGTTCTGGGTTTGCATTCAGAGACCTCCCTGAGTACATTGGCATGCATGTGCCCATGATCTGGGCCTGACTCAGACTAGAGGTAGATCACAGTGTCAAGAATCTAGTGTGTGTGTATGTGTGTGTGTGTGTGTCTTTGTATCTCTTGCTCACTTGCTCTTGGAAGAAATAAGTAAACAAACTAAAAAAAGAAAAGACAAAGTCATTGGTGACCTTGTCAAATGTGGTTTCACTGTCTTGGCAGGGAGAAAAGCTTGTTTGGAGTACATGTGAGAATAGGAGGTGAAGATACAGAGGACTGACAATTCTTAAAATTTTACTCTGAATGGTTAACAGACAAATGGTGAAGTAAGTGGAGGAAAATATAGGGTCAGGAATTTTTTTATTTAATGAGCATTATTATATTCCATTAGTATGCTAGAAGGGAAAATTTGATGACGCAGATGCGAGAGCAGATAATTACCGGAGTGCCGCCTTTTAATAAGCAAGAGGGGGAGGGATCCAGTGTGTGAGGAGAGGGGCTGACCTCAGACAGACACAAGGATGGCCCATTTATTGTAAGAGGAAGAAAGGCAGAGTATGTGGGCCTAACTACAGGAGGTTGGTATTTTTGGTGGTGGGAAGATGAGAAATTTCTTCTGATTTCTTTTTTTTTCTCAGAGTGGGAAAAATGATAAGATCAGCTGAAAGTGAGAAACGGAGACTTATGAGGAGGCCTGAGAAGAGAGGAGGTGTGGTGTGGCTATCTCAAGGAGTAGGAGGGCAATTGGCTTGGGGAGAAAATGTAGGATTATTGGGCAGCACTATATCCTCCTGAGGCTGGTGGTTGTGAATTTAAAGGGAAATCTTTTTGCACAGTTTTATCTAACCACATTCAGTAGCTGGAATGCAGGTGTGAAACAATTGAAAGTTAGATTTGACCAGTATTGGGGTTTTGCTGGGCCCTAAAGTTGAGAGGGAAGAGGTTAAGATGGCTGTATTAGTTATCTATTGCTGTGAAACAAATTACGCCACAGCTTAGTGACTTAAAAACAATAAATGGGGCTGGCAGGTGGCATCTCAGTTAAGGTACTGGACTTCCACATGGCCGACTGTGGTTTGGGTCATGGACCTGGTGGCTTGAAACTCATGCTGGGTACGTGTGTGTGTGTGTGTGTGTGCCCAAAATCACCAAAAGAAAATAGAGATTGTGGCATGGCCATCACCCCTGGAGGGTGATTTCTCACTTTCCCTCTCTCTCTCTCTCCCTGACAAGAACATAAACCCTATGACAAAAATCTAAAAATTAAAATAATAAATTTGAAAACAATAAGCAGAGCCAGCTAGGTGGCATGGTGGTTAAGGCAGCTGGATCCCACATAGCCAACTGTGTGGTTCAAGTCCTGGATTCAGTGGCTTGAAATATGCACCAGCATGTATATATGGATACCCAAAATCCCAAGAGCAAGCAGAGGAGAAGGGACTATGGCATTGTCATTCCCCCGGGGGGTGTTTTTGCACTTTCTTTTTCTCTCTCTAGCAAGTACATGCACTGTTTAACAAATTAAAAATAATAATAATAATAAGGGGCCAGCAGACGATGTAGCGGCTATGTTGCTGGACTCCCACAAGGCCAACCGCAGTCTGAGTCCTAGACCTGGTCGCTTGAAACTTACACCAGGCACGTGTGTGTGCGTGTCTTGTATCCCAGGAGGAGAATGGAAAAGGGATTGTGATGTGGCCATCCCTCCATTGGGGGTGATTTCTCAGTTTCCCTCTCACTGTTTCTGTCTCTTTAACCCTCCAGCCACTGCACGTGCCTTAAATCAAAAACCTCTAACAATAATAATAATACTAAATAAACATTTAATATCTTGTAGTTTCTGTGAGTCCAGAATTTGGAATTTGGAAAGAGCTTGGCTAGGCAGTTCTGATGTTAGCTGGTGCTGCAGTCATCTGAAAGCTTGCCTGGGGCTGGAGGATCTGCTTCCGAGATGACTCCCTCCCATGACTGGCAACACAGTTGTGGGGGTTGGCAGGCAGACTCAGTACCACTCCATGTGGGCTTCTCCACAAATTGCTTGAATGTCCTTACACCAAGCAACTGGCTTCTCCCAGAGCTAACAATCCGATAGGGAAACCTAAGCAGAAGCTATCCTCTTTTGACCTAGACTCAGATATTTGCCACATTCTATTTGTTTTAGGTTTCTTTCTTTCTCTTTTTCATGAGAGGGAGACAGAGAGAAAGAGCAGGAGAGAAGCATCCATAATAGGGTTTCACACTGCAATTCCCCCCAAGCCTTCACAGTCAGCCAGGACCATGGACACCTGTACACATGCCCAGTGTGTACAAGTCAGTCTGAACCAAACCCTGATCTTTCTCTTTTTTTGAGAGGTTTTTGCTATGGGGCACGTGCGCTTGCCAGAAAGACAGAGAGAGACAGAGAGACAGAAAGCGAGAAATCACCCCCCCAGGAGGGATGGCCATGCCGCAATCCCTTCTCCTCCATTCTCCTCTCAGGATCTTAGGCATGCACACACATGCGCCCGGCATGAGTTTAAGCTACTGGGTTCAGGACTTGAACCGCGGTCAGCTACATGAGAGTCCAGCAACATAGCCGTTACGCCAATTGCTGGTCTCGGAAGCCCTGATCTTTCATGTGGCTCCAGCATTGCAGGGCAGCACGCTGCCACTACACCCCCATTGCTGGACCACTGCCACATTCTGTTTGTTAGAAGCAAGTCACTAAGTCCAACCCACGTTCAAGAGGTGGGGAATTAGATTCCATGTTTTGAGTGTTGTTATGAATTAAATGCTCATGTCCTCCAAGCCCCAAATTCATATATTAAAGCCCTGTCTGTCAGTATCCTTGCTATGTCCTTACACAGCCTTTGTTTCTTTTTTAAGAACTATTTATTTAATTTTATTTATTATTATTATTTTTAAAAATATGCTATTGGGTATGTGCACTCACGAGAGAGAGAGAGAGAGAAAGGAAGAGAGAGAGAGGGAAAGTGAGAAAACAGGCCACCAGGCCCAGGACTCTAACCACAGTTGGCCACATGGGAGTCCAGCATTTCAATCACCATGCCACCTACTGGCCCCCTACAGCCTTTTCTTGGTGCATGCACACAGAAAGCAGCAAGGTCTCTGAGATGTCTCTTCTCACAGAGACACTAATCCTATCAGATCAGAGCCCTGCCTTTATGATTTCATTTATCCTTACGTACTTTCATAGAAACTCCCAACTCCAAAGAGCCCCACTGGCAGTGCCTGTATGGAGCATTATCTGACACCAGCCAGTTCTCCTACACCAATTGCATGTCTAACAATTCAATTTTGACGCCACTGACTGGAGTTCCCATCAGATCCCATAAGTTAAAGGGTACAATCCCACAAGATTCCATCACTCCCAATGCCAACTGCAGAAGGGGTGCACAGGTTACCCATGCCTCTGCTCAGACAACTAAATATTTGGGGCTCTCCAGGAACTCCCTTCAGGTTTAGTACTTTGTTAGTACAACCAAGTTTGTTAGTTTATTGTAAAGCTTGATAAAGAGATACAGAAAACAATATCTGCATGGGTCCTGGGTATAGAAGCCTCTACCCCATGAAGTTGGGGTATCCCACCCTTCTGGCATATAGAAACAGTCATCAACCCTGAAGCTCTTTGAATCTCCAGTCTTATTCAAAAGTTTTATGACCCAGTTTCCAGCCCTCCTCTCTTCCCAGAAGGGAGGGAGGTAGTGAAGCTGAATGTTCCCATCCTCTCTTTCTAATGATGATCTTTCTTGTGTTCAATCTGACACCAATGGCATGTCCAACAATGCAATTTTGACACCACCAACCAAAGCTCTCTAGGGGCCTTACCCTCAATTATCTCATTAGCATAAACTCAAGAGTGGCTAAAGGGACTCCTTATGAATAACAAAGGACACTCCTATTACTCTGAAATTCCATGGGTTCCAGGAACTCTGCCTGCTGGAGACAAAAAGCAAATATATTTTTTATTACACCACAGCTTGCAACATATTAAGTGCTGTATGATGTAAGCTATTAATATCCCCCTGTCACAGATGAAGCTGCGGCGGTACAGAGAGGTTAAGCAACCTGCCTGTGGGCACACAGTTAGTAAGGGCCAGAAACACTCATACTCAGAATCAGGATAAATAAGAAAGAAGCCAGCTTATTGACAGAGCAGCCAGGGCAGAAGTATCTTAGATAAAACCTAAGGCTTAAATTGGTTCCTTCAAACCCACAAAATTTGTTACCATTCTTTTTTTCTTCCTAAGATAGCCTGAGTTGGTTTCTGTTAATTACAACCAAAAATGTTTTGACCCCAGAGGAGCTATACCAAGAGGCAGAATAGCTTACATGCCATGTGAGTAGGACAAGTTGAATGAGAAAAATATTTTAAGAGCCAACAGCACAATTCCTTTTTGGGAGAGAATTATTTTAGTCTAAAATACAGGCCATAAGGCACAAACTGGAAGTTGAAAGCAGAACAAAAGGAGAGTTGAAATTGCTTTACTTAAAAATCAACAGAAAATTGTCTGTTGTATTTTCATGGCCTCCTAAGAGCAAATTTTAGGTTGCCTCCAATTTGACTTTATTAGGGAGCTCTCATGAACAAATGAGCACTTTGTATACCCCAAACTTTTTTTTAAAGCTTATTTATTTTATTCATGATAGAGAGCTCATGAGACGTGAAGTTCTGTACTGCCAGGTCCAGAACTGGAACCACAGTCATGTGCCAGAGAAAGAAAGAGCAGAAGATGCACTCTCAACAGGATCTCATCACGCTGAGAGCCCCTTTCCCTGGCCTTTCAGCTCAGTAGGGTCCTGGGCACAAGCATGCATACTTCTGGCATATATATAATTTTTTTGGGGGAGAGATTTTCGCTATAGGGTGCGTGCGCTCGCCAGACAGACAGAGAGAGACATAGAGACAGAAAGCGAGAAATCACCCCCCAGAGGGGATGGCCACGCTGCAATCCCTTCTCCTCCATTCTCCTCTCGGGATCTTGGGCACGCACGCACACGTGCCTAGCGTGAGTTTTAAGCCACTGGGTCCGGGACGCGAACTGCAGTCGACTACGTGGGAGTCCAGCGACATAGCCATTACGCTAACTGCTGGTTCCCACTTCTGGCATATTTTGAAGCCAGCTCAAAGATCTGAGCCCTTGGTCAGCCACGTGGCTTCCAGCACTACAGTTTTGTTTGCTACTGATCATGCCACCAGGCTGGGCCTATACCCAAAATTTTGATCATATCTCTGATTATCTTAAGTCCAAAATCTAAGAAATGGAATTATTTGGTCACAGGGCATGGATATCTTAAGGATTTCTTACACCTAGAACCAAACTTTCCTCCAGAGGGCTTAAATCAGTTTAGATTTCTTCCAGCAATGATTGAAGGACTCATTTCCTAGGGTGTATATATACTTTTAAATCTTTGATAAAAAGGACCAGCAGATGGGGTGGTGGTTAAGACGTTGGACTCCCACATAGTCAACCACAGTTCAAGTCCAGGACCTGGTGGCTTGAAAAATCATGCTGAGCAAGTGTGTGTGTGTGCACGCACGCATGTGTGCACACGAGTGTGCTCCCCAAATCCCAGGAGGAGAATGAATTGTGGTGTGGCCATCCCCTGGGGGAGTAATTTCTCTTTCCTTCTCACTGTCTCTCTCTGTCTTCAGTGAGTGCATGTGCCCTATAGCAAAAAACCTAAACACAAAACAGAAAAAAAACTAACAAATAGGTGAAAATTGCCCTGTGTTGTATTTTTAAAAATAATTATTTATTTAATTTTAGCTACTACTATCATGATTTTTTAAAAAAAAGTATGCCATAAGACATGTGTGCTCACCACAAAGGCAGAGAGGGAAAATGAGAAAGCAAGCCATCAGGTTCAGAACTTGAACTGCGGAACTAGCAGATGGCATAATAGTTATGCGGCTGGACTCCCACATAGTCAACTGTGGTTAAAGTCACAGACCCTGTGGCTTAAAATCAAGCTAGGTTGTATGTGTGTGTGTGTGTGTGCGCGCGCGCGTGTGTGTGCGTTGTGTGCATGCCCAAAATCCCAAGAGGAGAATGGAGAAGAAGGGATTATAGTGTGACCATCCTCTCTGGGGGGTGACTTCTTGCTTCCTGTCTCTCTGTCTCTCCAACAAGCACATGTGCCTTATGGCAAAAATCTCTTAAAAAAAAAAAAAAACAATAAAAACTTGAACTGCACTTAACCATGTGGATGTCCGGCACTTTAACTACCACGCTACCTGCTGGCCCGCTCCAGTTTGTATTTGATATACCAGTGAGTATGAACCTTTTTTCCCACGTATTTATTGCCATATCTACTTTTTCTTTTAAACAATTGCCTTCCCACAGGTCTTTGCTCTCTCCTCTGTCTGGTGCTTCCCAACTTTCCACTGAACAAAATCCTCCTCTTTTCTGTCTCTTCAGCCCACATCAGTTTACTCATCACAACTCCTCATAAGGAGACCAACTTGTCCAGTTTTAAACTGGAAGTTGCGGAGCAGGATGGTGACACGGCAGTATTGTGAAGCTCTGCAAGGTTGACCCACCTAAGAAGGTTCCTGGTTCCCATCCAGAGACCTCCCTGAATGTGCTGAGTGCACTCTGGCTGAAGTTAGGGTAGATTGTTGTAGCATGAGGATTCTGTGGGGATGACTCTCTTTTTCCCTCTCCTGATTTCTCTCTCTTTCTGTCTTGTTCATGGAAGAAAAAAATCAAAAAAATAAATTAGAAAAAAACTCCTGCAAGTCCCACATCCTGGAAATATCCTCAGGCTTGAACAAACTGGGACAATTGGTCACCTTACCTCTGGGCCTTAGATTTTCTTTCTTTTGTCCTTTATTTATTTATTTATTTATTTATTTATTTATGTTTTTCATTATATGAGGACCAGCTGTCCTCTTTCATTGCTTTCAGTTCTTCATTCTGCAAATAGGTATCATGCTCCACTGCTCGGGGTAGGCATTCTCATTAGGGAAGTATCCAGGATTCCTCAGAGAATAAAACCCAAGTATTTTTAATATTCATAATGATTCCCTGGAGGAATAACATCTTGACATATTTTTTACTAAAACCTCAATGTGGGCCTAGCTGCTGTGGTGCAGGGGTGGCTCAAGTGCCCTGAGAAGTGGGAGTCCATGAGGCTGACCATGGGTTCAGTTTCCTGGGGTAGGCTTGAAAACATACTAGGCACATATGTGGGTACCCAGAATCCTGAAGAGCTGGAGGCTGAGGAAAGAGGATCATGCATGATGAGACTCTGTCAAAGGTGCTTCTCTCTCTCCCTTCTCACCCTTTTCTCCTTCTTGCTCACACATGCACATGAGCACACATACTTTCTGTATCATAAAACAAAACCCTTAATGTGATTGATTGACTGCAGAGAGGGAGGCCCTACCAGGGAACAAGAAGCATGGTCCCCTGGGTACACCTGAAGGAATTTAGATGCCAGAAAGGGTGAAAGAGGGGAAGAGGCCAAAGATAAACCTGATGTACTTTGAAGTTTGACCAAGGATCAGCCTACTCATAAGTCAGCCCAGCAGTGGTTAACTGTGTAACTGTGTACATTTTCCCAGACCCACGGGTAAACAACTGATATGGTTTGCAGAATGGTTTGTCCCCCAAAAGTTCATGTTTCAGAATTTGGTCTTAGTGGGTGATGATTAGATTATGGAAGTGCCAGTCCCATGGGTGGATTAATGCTGTCCCTTGGGAGAACTGCATGAGTTCTAGCTCTCATGAGAAGGGGTTAGTGTTAGCGAGAGCAGCTGTAACATAAGAGAAAGTTTCTTTCAGCTCTCTCTGTAGTGCCTGCCAGTCCCTCTGCTTCTGTCCACCAGAATGGTGTCAGCCCTATGCCTTTGTATTTTCCAGCCACCAGGATAGTGAGTCAAATAAATCTCTATTTCTTTATCTGTCACCCAATTTCAGATATTTCAGTAAATGATGCAGTAGTGGACTAAGACAATGGCTCATGTGAAGCTATCCCTCACACCTTTCCCTGAGCTCTCAAAATAGGTATTTGAGAAACTCCTTCTCTGGGTTCCAAGAACTATCAAGATTTCATGCATCTTTTATTGACCCAGTTTACTTCCCCCAAGATTTTGAAAGGGCTCCTCTCCCTGGAACATCCTGTAGAAAGAACAAACCACCAGAGATTATTTACACAGAACAAGCACTTTTGAGCCCCATGTTATTGAATGACAGAAAACAAATTTTTGCAATGCCCTAGAAGGGCCTCAGAGGGAAGGGCCAGGGACATAAAGCTGTTTAAGCCTTTTTAAATTCTTTTTTTTTTTTTTTTGGAGAGGTTTTTGCTATAGGGCATGTGTGCTCGCCAGACAGATAGAGAGAGACAGAGAGACAGAAAGCAGGAAATCACCCCCCAGGGTGGATGGCCATGCCGCAATCTCCTTTCGGGATCTTGGGCACACACGCACACGGCATGAGTTTAAGCCACCGGGTCCGGGACTCGAACCGCAGTTGACTACGTGGGAATCCAGCGACATAGCCATTACGCTAACTGCTGGTCCAAGCCTTTTTAAATTATAATCAAGAGACTGCTTGGAAGATGATGAACTCATTGAAGGCAAGAACGAAGTCCTGGCTTCGGTTCCCCCTGTGGTACTGAACACAGAGTCTGCGCACAGTAGGAGCTAAGCACGGTCCTGACTGAATCCGGTGAACCAGTCTTGGAAGAGAGGGAACAGGAAAGGGAGGAGGGAGCTGAAGCCCACAGAGCTCCTGCCACCGCCTTCGGGCTGCGGGGAAGTTCTAGTGAAAAGCCTGCCAGACCTCTAACGAGAGCTCAACCGCCAGCGGCTGATTGCTCATTGTGTTTGGTTATAATTAGCAGCCTATTCTGCGATGGCGGAGAAGGCAGCGAGCTGGAGCAGGAGCGAGGCTGGGGATGGGCTGCCACCCGCGCAGCCATCAGCCCGTTTCCTGGGCCACAAAAGGGGGCTCATTTACATCTTAGCCCTGCTTTCCCTGCGTCCACAAGCTGGGCAGACCTTGATCACCGACACTGGGCCTGACACTGAACTCCATTCACAGGCCAAATCGAAACTGTTTATAGCCCTGATTGCATGGGCTGAGAACTTAGGCACACCTGGGCTTGAGACCAAATTCTACATGCAACAAACCAGCAATGTGGTCTCAGGCTAATAAGCCTAGTGTCCTCATCTATCAAATGGGGGTGGTAATAATAGTGCTCATCTTCCTTCTGGGGTATGGGGAGCCTTGAAAGTGATGGCTCATTTAAGGCACTCAAGCACTCGGAGCATTGCGGCTGCTGCTGAGGAGGTGATGGGAAGAAGGCTTCTGCTCCGGGCCCCAGACCAGGTTGTGAACTCCTCTCACTGCACTGTTTGTCACAGGCTCCTCCCCCACAGGTGCTCAGAGCCCTGACTCATTTCTCCTTCTGGTGGAACCAGCTCTCACCAGACAACGGCCGTAGCAGTTTCAGTCTGAACGTGTGTGACCGTGTGACCCCCGCCTAAGAAAGTGGACTCAACCTTTTTTTTTTTAATGTTTAATTCTTTCCATTTATTTACCAGTTATAACAAATTATTTTATTTATTTTAGAGGGGCAACAATATGATTTTTAAGGCGCGCATGCAGTGTGCAATAATCAAATCAAGGATATACCCATATTCATCTTCTTCAACACTTTACTTCACATGATAGTGTGTGTATACTTGTTTTTGTTGTTGTTGTTTTTGTTTTAAGAGGGTTTTGCCTTAGGGCAAGAGAGAGACAGACAGACACAATGAGAAGGAAAATGAGAAATCACCCCCTTGGGAGGATGGCTACTCGGCAATCCCTTTTCCATTCTCCTCCCGGGATCATGAGCATACACACACAGTCACCTACTGTGATTTTCAAGCCACGGGGTCTGGGACTCAAACCGCAATGAACTATGTGGGAGTCCAGTTACATAATCGCTACACCATCTACTAGTCCCAAAAGAGAGAGAGAGCAAGCAAGAAACGAGCCACCACGTCTAGGACTCAAACCATGGTCAGTCATATGGGAGTCCAGTGCCTTAACCACCACACCACCTGCTGGCCCCCTGCATACTCGATAATAGTCCTGCTGTTTTTATGTTTTTGTTTTTGTTTTTTTAAATAATGTATTGGGCCAGCAGGTGGTATGGTGGTTGAGACACTGGATTCCCACATGGCTGACTATGGCTTAAGTCCCAGACCTCGCAGCTTGCTTTCTCACTTTCTCTCTCTCTTACTCTCTCTGGTGAGTGCACGTACTCTACAGCCAATTAAAAATAATAAGTAAACTTAAATAAATCATTACTTTTTAAAAATTAAGTTGTCCATAGTTTTTACTCTCCAGTGATTCACCATCTTCAATCTTTTTAAACTGTGACTTACAGGACAAAATACACTCTGCATATTGGCCAAGGACATACATGTATGTAAGTAGATAAAACAGAAATCTAAGTCTCATGAAATGACACCCAATCGAGTGTGAGGAATTCTGAAATGGTCCGTTTTCTTCCTTTCTCGCTCTTTCCATATATAGATATACATATATATATGTATATACACACATACATTCTATTTATATCGTATATGTTTATACACAAACTAAAATACATAATAGTTTTTAAAGAATATATATTATGTATCTATTTTTTCTATTAACATTATATATGTAATAGTTTTGAAGATTTCTGACCCTACAATGAGTTGAGCCCTCCCATGTGAAGAACAGTGCCCCAGAAGGAAGAAGCCAGTTAGCTCTCATCTCTCATTATGTATTACAATGCTCTGTTCCCTACTAAAGGATTTTTTTTTTTTTTTTTTTTTTTGGCCAGGAAGTTAAGGGGAGAGAAAAAATCTAAAAAGCTGGAAGCTTTTGTCTGAAGTTGCAGAGCCGCTTCAGTGGTAAAATCAAGTAAGAGTCTCTGTCCATGATGAGGGTGGGTTTTTGCCTAAGGTTTTGGAGGCATTAGAATCAAGAATTTAGCTCTTGGGACCAGCAGATGGCATAATGGTTGTGTTGCTGGACTCCCACGTAGTCGACCGCAGTTCAAGTCCTGGATCTGGCAGCTCAAGACATGCTGGGTACGTGTATGTGTGTCCAAAATGCTGAGAGAAGAATGGAGGAGAAGGGATTGTGGCATGACCATCACCCCTCAAGGGTGATTTCTTGCTTTCTGTCTCTGTCTCACTGACAAGTACATGCACCCTAAAGCAAATATCTCTTGGAAAAAAGAAAATCAAGCTCTTCTCCCCAAAAACAGAGAGATACCCATCTTTTGCTCCTATACCAACCTGCAAGCTATCATTTCCTTAGCTGGGATTCCAGCAAACCTTCCAAATGCCATTGTGCCTAGGTGCCAAGGAACGGCAAGATTTATGTAGGCTCAGCTGGACAGGAAGTGCTCTGAGCTAGGATTGTACTTATGGTTTTTTTCCATAGCAAAATCAGGGCATGTGACCTCACGAGTACTTATGAGGACAATAGGATAAAGTATTTAAAGCTGGCACTGTCCTGGGAGGTCCTCAATTTGGGACTGCATGGTTACCATGAGAAGTGGAGAACGATGCCAAGAGAGGCAGAAGGAAAATGTCCTCTGTCCCATGCACCCAGTCTTGCCTTATGACTTCGGCAAAGGAATCTTGAGTTTCTAGAACCTTCTGGAATACCAGTGCCTTCTCATAATAACTTCGAGGGTGTCTAGTTATTGGCTCTTTGTGGGAGGACTGATCGGTAAGAGGAGATGTGGAGAGAGTAAAGAGAAATGGAAGACCTCCAAAGGTTTTCTTAATTTTGTTTACAGCTACTGCCCAGGTTTTTGTCTCTCCCTCCCCCACTCTGCACCACCACTCCCTACTCTCCACCACATCTCTTTTCTTTCTTTTTTATAAAAGATTTTTGCTATAGGGTGTGTGCACTCACCAGAGAGACAGCAAGTGAGAAGTCACCCCCTGGGGGGATGGCCATGCCACAATCCCTTCTCCTCCATTTTCTTCTTGGGATCTTGGGCACATATGCACATGTGCCTGGCATGAGTTTTAAACTGCCAGGTCCAGGATTTGAACCACAGTTGACTACGTGGGAGTCCAGCAACATAACCATTATGCTATCTGCTGGTCCCATCTCTATCATGTCTCAATAGTGTCCTAGCCAGCTCTGCCATTAACAACTTGGCTATGGCCAAAGACGGCTGCTACTAAAGAAGGAAAAGGGACTGGGCCAGGCTGAACGTTCACAATTGGCTCTGTTCTTCATGGATCAGTTCCATGTAGGAGAGTGATGTAATGGTTCCCTTGTCATTTGGGAGCTTAAAAGCTGGGGTCCTCCCTTCTATTGTACACCAGGACCCAGGTTTTAAATACAGCTCTCATCTATGCTTGCTGGTAAGACACACGGCCACTGAGAATGCTCACCTCCAGGCCTGAGCTTTCTCTGAGCCCCTACGTGTGGTCAGAGTGGGAACATAGGACAATGATTCCAACCGAAACTCAAGCTTGCTTTGGGACCCAGTGGAGGAAACCAGATAAGACAAAGAAGAATGTACTCCATGAACCCTCTCTGAGATCTTCCTCTCCACTTCCAAGGACAGGAAGTGAAGAGGAGATGAAGTCACTCCTCAAGACCTCTTTCAGTCCCTACTATTACCAAATAAGCCCAGCCTGGCTCATGAGAGGGTCCAGGAGACCCTAACCTCAATGCCAGAAAATAGAACTCAAAGTCCCTTTCGTCATTTGCCCAGTTACTTTGTTCCAAGCTCTGATCTCACTCTCCCTTGGCCCTGCACTGCTTGAAAACAGCGCCTTTAATTAAAGCCCCGACTGCTGCTGCTTTCCGCCATCTGCCTCCTTTCCCACTTGTTTCCTATGTCTATGTTTCTGGGAGTCTAATTGTGATTAAATTACAGGGTAATACTAATAGGGGGTTGAGAACCCAGTTAATGGCTCACGGTTCCACTAGGCAACAATTGTAGTAATCACAAAGCTAAAGGCTGCTGTGCATTAGCTGGAGGTGGCTGGGGTTTCCTGGCCTACGCGTCCCCCACCCCCCGTCTGAGCAACCAAACACATTGCAGAAGGCATCCTGAAAGTCCGGGGCCAGTGAAGGTGAAAATGACATGACTGGAATAAAGGGAAAGGCAAGAAAACTCTTTCAGGAATAGGAATTTGAATCACAGGAAAAGTAGAAATTGGGTTCAATGATTCAAAAACAACCCCACAGGGGACCAGCAGTTAGTGTAATGGCTATGTCGCTGGACTTCCATGTAGTCGACTGTGGTTCGCGTCCCAGACCCGGTGGCTTAAACTCATGCCGGGCGCGTGTACGTGTGTGCCCAAGATCCCAAGAGGAGAATGGAGGAGAAGGGATTGCGGCGTGGCCATCCCCCCTGGGAGTGATTTCTCGCTTTCTGTCTCTCTGTCTCTCTCTGCCTTTCTGGTGAGCGCACAAGCCCTATAACAAAAACCTCTCCAAAAAAAGAAGAAGAAGAAGAGAAGAAGAAGAAGAAGGAGAAGGAGAAGGAGAAGAAGAAGAAGAAGAAACCCACAGAAAATAAAACTAAGCAACCACAAGGTATCAAAGGACATTGGCTGGGGTTTTCAGGGGTACCATGAGGCCAGCGTAGTATTGGTCTCCCACGTACTTTGTCTAGATCCGGCCAGCAGGAGGGCACGTGTGAGATAATATGCAGATCTGCAGAGCAGATCCACACCGAGCACTCCCCAGCCACACCCTGTCCGTCCAGTGTACTAACGCTGGGATAGAAGACAAACAACATGATGTGGTCCCTGACGTCAAGGTCATCGCAGTCCAAGATGGAGACTAAGTGGGATCTAACTTTAAGTGCCTGTTCCTACATGTGACCGGCTTCTCAGTTTAGGAAGCACTTCACAGGATCTCATTTGCGAGCGACATAGGGACCATTATTTTCATTCTACAGAAATCAAGGCTCAGAGGGGTTGATAAACTGTTTAAGGTCCTGCATGATCCAACTTTCTGAATTCCTTCGGCTCTCGCCTCCTCCTGCAGCGAGCCCTGACAATGTCTCAATTTGCTCTTGTAGAGTCTGCCCTTGCTACTGCTGCATTGCACACCAGCCCCTGGCGATGCAGTAAAGCAGGAAGGAACAGCTCTCTACCCTCCAGCAGGGATGCCCCAAGGCTTTACGGAGTGCAGTGGAAACAATGACTGTCTCTCTCTCTCTCTTTAATTAGTCACCACCTCTCACCCACATTAGAACTCAGACTTGGATCCAGAGAGGCCTGACTCTGACCTAGGCAATACATTCAAATGGTTGGCAGTATCTTATGCTTGAAATATAGAAAGTAAATGTCACATTAATGCTCAAGATTCAGATAAGAGGAACAATTTAGTTGAAGATGTGTCATAAATCAAATGTAGTCAGATGTTAAAATAGACATTTTAGTTGAATTCCAAATAGATATCAAATTTCAAAACAAAATTCTAGACCAGGATTTACAAAAAAAGCAGACAAGAATATTTAGGCAATATAAGAGCTGAAGAGCAGATTTGAAATGCGAACTTTTTTGGAGGTACTCAATCTCCCTCCAGACCCCACCCCATCTCAATTAGAAGTGTCAAGAAACCAAAAAGGGGGACTGGCAGTTAGCATAATGGCTATGTCGCTGGACTCCCATGTAGTTGACTGTGGTTCGAGTCACGGACCCGGCAGCTTAAACGCACACCAGGCATGTATGTGTGTGTGTGTGCCCAAGATCCCAAGAGGAGAATAGAGGAGAAGGGATTGCGGGGGATGATTTCTCACTTTCTATCTCTGTGTCTCTGTCTTTCTGGTGAGCGCACATGCCCTATAACAAAAACATCTCAAAAAAATAGGAGGAGGAGGAAGAAGAAGAAAGAAACCAAAATGGTAACAGGTACAGCAGAGTAGGGGTTACTCCTGGGAAACAAATGTACTCACAGAGTACAGGGGGGCAAAGGTGCAAGCCATGAGAGAGAGGATTGACCTGGGATGGTCAGAGGGCATCCCAGAGCGAAAAAGATCTCAGCCAAGAGATGCTAGATATATGGCCAGATTCCTAGGGATGAGGAGCGAGTCGGTGAGGAGCCCGAGGAACGTGTGTCACCTGAACTGGGAGGTCGTCAGCAGTAGGAGGACTAAAGTACCCAGCAAAAGTCCCCACAAACGTGTAAGCCTGTACACCTGCCAAGTCCAGGGACTATCAATGCCAGGTCGCCATGCCAGGACAAAGCAAGTGGAAACTTTCCTGTTCCTTCCCACTGCAACACTGCCAGGGTCAGAAATCACAGTTTAAAAGATGGGCAAGGAGGCCAGAATGTCCTGCCTGAGCCAAGGGAGAGGGGAGAAGCTTCGCTTTTGTCATATTTGGAGTTGTGATAAGTACCTAAACATTTTAGCCACTAAGTTGAGACTGTATTTACAGATAAGGTGACTAAGAAAGACCTAGAAGTTTATGGGGTCTGCTGAATTTTTATTAAGGTGCAGGAGAATGGCCAGCTCCTCATGCCGGGCGCGTGTGCGTGTGTGCCCAAGATCCCAAGAGGAGAATGGAGGAGAAGGGATTGCGGCGTGGCCATCCCCCCTGGGAGTGATTTCTCGCTTTCTGTCTCTCTGTCTCTCTCTGCCTTTCTGGTGAGCGCACAAGCCCTATAACAAAAACCTCTCCAAAAAAAGAAGAAGAAGAAGAGAAGAAGAAGAAGAAGGAGAAGGAGAAGGAGAAGAAGAAGAAGAAGAAACCCACAGAAAATAAAACTAAGCAACCACAAGGTATCAAAGGACATTGGCTGGGGTTTTCAGGGGTACCATGAGGTCAGCGTAGTATTGGTCTCCCACGTACTTTGTCTAGATCCGGCCAGCAGGAGGGCACGTGTGAGATAATATGCAGATCTGCAGAGCAGATCCACACCGAGCACTCCCCAGCCACACCCTGTCCGTCCAGTGTACTAACGCTGGGATAGAAGACAAACAACATGATGTGGTCCCTGACGTCAAGGTCATCGCAGTCCAAGATGGAGACTAAGTGGGATCTAACTTTAAGTGCCTGTTCCTACATGTGACCGGCTTCTCAGTTTAGGAAGCACTTCACAGGATCTCATTTGCGAGCGACATAGGGACCATTATTTTCATTCTACAGAAATCAAGGCTCAGAGGGGTTGATAAACTGTTTAAGGTCCTGCATGATCCAACTTTCTGAATTCCTTCGGCTCTCGCCTCCTCCTGCAGCGAGCCCTGACAATGTCTCAATTTGCTCTTGTAGAGTCTGCCCTTGCTACTGCTGCATTGCACACCAGCCCCTGGCGATGCAGTAAAGCAGGAAGGAACAGCTCTCTACCCTCCAGCAGGGATGCCCCAAGGCTTTACGGAGTGCAGTGGAAACAATGACTGTCTCTCTCTCTCTCTTTAATTAGTCACCACCTCTCACCCACATTAGAACTCAGACTTGGATCCAGAGAGGCCTGACTCTGACCTAGGCAATACATTCAAATGGTTGGCAGTATCTTATGCTTGAAATATAGAAAGTAAATGTCACATTAATGCTCAAGATTCAGATAAGAGGAACAATTTAGTTGAAGATGTGTCATAAATCAAATGTAGTCAGATGTTAAAATAGACATTTTAGTTGAATTCCAAATAGATATCAAATTTCAAAACAAAATTCTAGACCAGGATTTACAAAAAAAGCAGACAAGAATATTTAGGCAATATAAGAGCTGAAGAGCAGATTTGAAATGCGAACTTTTTTGGAGGTACTCAATCTCCCTCCAGACCCCACCCCATCTCAATTAGAAGTGTCAAGAAACCAAAAAGGGGGACTGGCAGTTAGCATAATGGCTATGTCGCTGGACTCCCATGTAGTTGACTGTGGTTCGAGTCACGGACCCGGCAGCTTAAACGCACACCAGGCATGTATGTGTGTGTGTGTGCCCAAGATCCCGAGAGGAGAATGGAGGAGAAGGGATTGCAGCATGGCCATCCCCTGGGGGGTGATTTTTTGCTTTCTGTCTCTTTGTCTCTCTCTGCCTTTCTGGCGAGCACACGCGCCCTATAGCAAAAACCTCTCCAAGAAGAAGAAGAAGAGGAGAAGGAGGAGGAGGAAGAAGAAGAAAGAAACCAAAATGGTAACAGGTACAGCAGAGTAGGGGTTACTCCTGGGAAACAAATGTACTCACAGAGTACAGGGGGGCAAAGGTGCAAGCCATGAGAGAGAGGATTGACCTGGGATGGTCAGAGGGCATCCCAGAGCGAAAAAGATCTCAGCCAAGAGATGCTAGATATATGGCCAGATTCCTAGGGATGAGGAGCGAGTCGGTGAGGAGCCCGAGGAACGTGTGTCACCTGAACTGGGAGGTCGTCAGCAGTAGGAGGACTAAAGTACCCACCAACATGTCAGCATTTACACCTGCCAAGTCCAGGGACTATCAATGCCAGGTCCCCATGCCAGGACAAAGCAAGTGGAAACTTTCCTGTTCCTTCCCACTGCAACACTGCCAGGGTCAGAAATCACAGTTTAAAAGATGGGCAAGGAGGCCAGAATGTCCTGCCTGAGCCAAGGGAGAGGGGAGAAGCTTCGCTTTTGTCATATTTGGAGTTGTGATAAGTACCTAAACATTTTAGCCACTAAGTTGAGACTGTATTTACAGATAAGGTGACTAAGAAAGACCTAGAAGTTTATGGGGTCTGCTGAATTTTTATTAAGGTGCAGGAGAATGGCCAGCTCCACTGAAGTTAAATAAAGGGTTAATGAAAAAACTCAATTTTCTTTATAATTACATCCTACAAATTGTGCTCGTTTAATGTAACAGCCATTCAAAGAATGTACCAATTGATTAAATTGCTTTACTAAGGAGACATAAAACAGTTATGCTATTCATAAATAGGTCCCACTCCTTGGACAGTGGTAGGCCACCAGGAGACGCCAGCCAATGAAAGATAGACCTCCATTTGTTATCACCAACTTGAGGGAGGCATCTACTCAGGAGCAGGCCTGCTTCTACAGGCCTGGCAGAATCCTTACCCATGGTCAGGCCTCATAATCTGTAGCCTGTGGAACCCCTCAGCCTATTCTGAGGGTGACTTGAGACCTGACCCTACCAGATTGCCCTGAACAAAAGAGATGGAGAATTAGGCAGTCGCGCCCTGTGCAAGAACAGCCATTACGCACTGGCTCTGCTCCATGTGTGCAGACGGGAGGAATTCCACCCTGGGCTGGGTGGGAGGGGGAGGGGGTGTTGTGTAGTTGGGTGCTACTTGTTTCTTTGTTCACAATGTACCATCAGTGGGCTTCTTTGTACACACCACTGCCTGAGATAAGGAGCTCTTGTCAGCTGAGGCATGCAGGTGGGCAAAGGAGGATGGAAACAGAACATGTGGAGATCACTCAAGATAGTTTAGAGGTCAGGTTCTGGAAGGCAGCCCAACGTGTTTGTCAGATATGTCAGCAAGTATAAATGCAAGCTGAGCATACCCCTCACCACCTCTTCTCTCTTACACACATGCATGTACACACACACACACACACACACACATTCGTATATGCATTAGGAAATATTTAAAAAGCCAAGCACAGGACCTGGGATTTCTGGCACACTCCTTCCCAAAGCCATAGTGTCTCCACCAGCCTCCCTGCCTCAAATATCCCTCTTCAAATGCAGCCGGCATAGCACCACCAGATTAATATCCCCGAGTTCCTGGATCGAGTTCCTGGATTTTTTTTTTTTTTTTTTTTGGTTTATTTATTGATTTCTTCCATGACATAGAGAGAGAGAGAGAGAGGAGCACTCCTAACAGGGTCTTCACACCATGATCCGCCCCCAGCCTGAGCCAGCCAGGATCACAGGTATGCTTTTGTGTGCCCCTTATACACGGGGGGGACCTCAGGATACCAACCTCCCTTGTACTTCAGTATCAAGGAGCATTGCCATTACCACTGTGCCACGGTGGCTGGCCTCGAGATTCTATTTTAACCTCATCCTATCTCAAATATGAATCTTCCCCGATTCCCCATTACCTAAAGCTCCAGCCTAAGCCACGAAAGTTCTCATCATTTACTTTGTTGACTTTTTCTGGTGCTTTCACTCCATATGCATCTCCTTTATCTGAAGAAATGCTGCTCTTGTTACTGGCCCTGAGAACACTTTGCACTTTCCGTCTCCTGTTCATCAACTTGCCCCTGTGCACAGAGTCCCCCACCCTGGGCCCTGGGGCAGAGGAGCCACCAGTGGACCCGGCACACTTCTGCCTCTACTACTTTTCAAAAACGTGGCCTTCAGGGGGCAGCTTCCATCTCTAGGATATCTTCCATTGATTGTAAATGTACTGGTCTGGGTGATTTTAAAGGTTATTTTTTGATTTTTGGTTTGTTCCCCTAGCTCAGAAATTCTATTATTCTTCCAGTAACCCAGCTTTTAAGCAAACCGTTGCCGCTCAGGTATACTGATCTCTAGACCTTTCAAGTGAAGTGAATTCCTTGGTCCAAGCAAGCCCAAACCCTGTGACACGCCACTCCATTGCTTCTGTCACCCTTTAAGCACCTTTCCTCTCTTTTGGTCCTCACCAAAGATGAGCTTGCTTTGGTATTATAAACCAACAAAGGGAACTTTGTATTTTTTTTTTTTAGAGTATCTTCTGGGTCTCAGAATTTGTGTGTATTTTGTTTTATTTTAATTTGCTCAAGGGCACATGGACTTGCTGAAGAGAGGCAGAAAAAGAAGGAAAATGGGGGATGGTCACACTGCAGTCCCTTCTCCATTTCTCCTTTGGGGATTTTACACACACACACACACACACACATGCATGGTGTTTGTTTTAAGCTGCTTGGTCTGGGACTTTAATTATGCAGTCAGGTTGTAAGGAATCCAGTCACCTTAAGCATCGCATCACTGTTGGGCCAGTATTTGTGTTTTTACAGCAACAACTTGACTTGATGCCCTGCTTCAGATGGCTGAAAGATTTTAAAGATTCTCTTGTCCAAGGAGAACACAAGGAGAAGGGATTGGATGTGGTTATCCTCGTTGGGGAGGGGTGATTTCTCGCGATTTCTCGCTTTTCCTTTTGCTGTTTCTCTCTGCCTCTCTCTGGTGAGCACATATGCCCTACAGCAAAAAACTTTAAAAAAATTCTCCCATCCAGGTTTTTACTGGACACAAGAGGCTCTGGGTTCATTTAGGGCCACAAGAACAGAATTCTAAAGGGAAGGAGGACAGAGGGTTGGTTGCAATATTTCCAAAACCCAAACTAAACTGAAATTTCATCGCTCTGGAAAAGCTGAAGACTCCCATGTTCTAAGAATCTCTCCAAGAGATGCTAAGATTGTCTGCTGATCTGCTGTTTGGGTGACTGTTTTAGTGCTGCTCTGGGTGTCAGGGATCATAGCCCCTGCACTCCTTTTAAACCAGCAAACCGTTGCCGCTCAGGTATACTGATCTCTAGACCTTTCAAGTGAAGTGAATTCCTTGGTCCAAGCAAGCCCAAACCCTGTGACACGCCACTCCATTGCTTCTGTCACCCTTTAAGCACCTTTCCTCTATTTTGGTCCTCACCAAAGATGAGCTTGCTTTGGTATTATAAACCAACAAAGGGAACTTTGTATTTTTTTTTTTTAGAGTATCTTCTGGGTCTCAGAATTTGTGTGTATTTTGTTTTATTTTAATTTGCTCAAGGGCACATGGACTTGCTGAAGAGAGGCAGAAAAAGAAGGAAAATGGGGGATGGTCACACTGCAGTCCCTTCTCCATTTCTCCTTTGGGGATTTTACACACACACACACACACACACATGCATGGTGTTTGTTTTAAGCTGCTTGGTCTGGGACTTTAATTATGCAGTCAGGTTGTAAGGAATCCAGTCACCTTAAGCATCGCATCACTGTTGGGCCAGTATTTGTGTTTTTACAGCAACAACTTGACTTGATGCCCTGCTTCAGATGGCTGAAAGATTTTAAAGATTCTCTTGTCCAAGGAGAACACAAGGAGAAGGGATTGGATGTGGTTATCCTCGTTGGGGAGGGGTGATTTCTCGCGATTTCTCGCTTTTCCTTTTGCTGTTTCTCTCTGCCTCTCTCTGGTGAGCACATATGCCCTACAGCAAAAAACTTTAAAAAAATTCTCCCATCCAGGTTTTTACTGGACACAAGAGGCTCTGGGTTCATTTAGGGCCACAAGAACAGAATTCTAAAGGGAAGGAGGACAGAGGGTTGGTTGCAATATTTCCAAAACCCAAACTAAACTGAAATTTCATCGCTCTGGAAAAGCTGAAGACTCCCATGTTCTAAGAATCTCTCCAAGAGATGCTAAGATTGTCTGCTGATCTGCTGTTTGGGTGACTGTTTTAGTGCTGCTCTGGGTGTCAGGGATCATAGCCCCTGCACTCCTTTTAAACCAGAAAAGGATGAGAATCCCATCTGGGTAGAAGTGGCATTATCAGAATGGATATTAATCCATTGCACTAAGAACTAGGCGTCCCTAAATACCATGAGCTGGATGACTTTGAGCTGGAATCTTTATTTTGCTTTAGTTTATTGCCTGTGAAATGGAAAACAACAATAGGGTTATAACGAGGAGTAAATAAAATAATGCATGTGAAGTATTTAGCACTGGCGGTTCATAGCATAATGAGGTCTGAATAATGATACCAAATGCTCACAGTCACCAGGCTTTGTGCTCTGGAGAGCGGTGCTAGATGATGAGAACACACAGAGCCCTGGCCTTCAGCTTGACTCCCAAAGCATCCTGCCCCTATCAGCACTCGTGTTAAAAAATAAAATATAACATATGGGCAGCAGGTATGATCAGTTATTTTGAGTAGCCCTTAAAACAGATTAAGAGTAGGTCAGGGTGGGATCAGCAGATGGTGGAATGGTTGTGTCACTGGACTCCCTCGTAGTTGTCCACAGTTTGAGTCCCAGACCCAGTGGGTTAAACTCACGCTGGGCGTGTGTGGGTGTGTGCCCAAGATCTTGAGAGGAGAATGGAGGGGAAAGGATTGCAGCATAACCATCCCCCTGAGGAATGATTTCTCCCTTTCTGTCTCTCAGTCTCTGTCTGTCTCTCCAGCAAGGTCACACACCCTATAGCAAAAACCTCTCTCTCTAAAAAAAAAAAAAAACA
>NW_006159921.1:2048112-2057233 GCF_000334495.1 Tupaia belangeri chinensis
AAAAAAAAAAAAAAAAAAAACAGAGTAGGTGTGGGTAAAACGTAGGAATTGGAGGGACTTCACAGAACCTAGGTTCCAGTCATCCTTGAACCCTCTCTTTACAGTTAACCAAAGAGAAGTCCAAAGCGTAACATGGAGCCAATGGCAGTATTAATTTGGGAAGACTTTGGTAAATTAGAGACCCAGGAATGTAGTGTTCTACCAAATTTTGTGGAGTTGTGAAGAAACTATTATTTACTGTTTTGTTTTCGTTTCACTGAACTAAGTTTTTACTCAATGGCAGAACTGACACCTAGCAGAAAACGGCTTTTGTCATTGACTAAGTGAGTCAGGGGAAAATTGGTCTGCTTTGGCCTAGAGAAAGGAAGAGAGGGGCTGGTGAGGCAGGAGTCTTCAAAGGCTCTAGTGTAAGCTGCCCTGAGACTACCTAGGAGAAAGGTCCTCTCGAACAGCCCCTACAGAGCCCAGGTGATAGGTTAAAGCTGTTTGAAGCTAGTTTATGTGGCTGTCCCCATAGCACTTCAATGACAGCTAAGGTTGTCCTTGTGCCAGGAGGTTACTTTGGGGGGTGACCAACAAGGACCAAAAGGGGAATAAGGAGGTGTAAAGAATATGGTATCTGTGTGGCGAGAGAAAACTCTGATTGCTGTGACTGTGGAAGAGAAAATCCTCCCAGAGGTGAAAAATCTAGGAAGTTTTTCAACCACCGTCTTGTGGGGAGAGAAGGTTGGGAAGAAAAGGGAGGAAAAAACTTTTAGTTCAACCTTTTTCATACAATATTGTATCTTTTTTAAAAATAGCAGCTTTATTGACATATAATTCCATGCCATACAATTTATCCATTTACATGACATAATTCAGTGTTTTTTAGTATATTTACAAGTCATGCAATGTTGACCACTATCTACATTCATTTCATTCCCCCTCCAGAAAACCCCTCCAAACTCACTGGCACTCAACACTAATCTTTTTCTCCCAACCCACACTCTAGGCAACCACTAATTGATGTTTTCTATTATTTTTTAAAAATAATTACTTATTTAATTTAATTTATTGTTATTATTATTTTAATTTGCTACAGGGCACATGTGCTCACCAGAGTGAGAAAGTGAGAAAGTAAGTTGCCAGATCCAGGACTCAAACTTTAGTCAGCCATGTGAGAGTCTAGTGCTTTAACCACCATACTACCTGTTGGTCCCACACTATTCAGCTTTGTCTCTATGAATGTATGTATTCTGGACATTTCATATAAATAGAAGTATACAAGTTTGATCTTTTGTAATTGGCTCTTTTCACTTAGCATAATGTTTTCAGAGTTCATCCATAGTTATGGTAGCACCTATAACTACTTTTATTGTCAAATAAAATTCTATCACATAATATACTTTGTCTATCAATAGGTGTAAACATCAGTTGATGGATGTATGGATTCTTTCTAACTTTGGTTATTATGAATAATGCTGCTATAAATATTTGAGTGTAAGTATTTGGGTGCACATAAGCTTTCATTTCTTTTTCAGATCCATCAATTGTAGAATGGATAAAGCAAATATGGTATTTATACATGATAGAATAGGATTTGACTGTCAAAATGAAGGGAATTCTGTCATTTGTGACAACATGGATGAACCTACAGGACATTATGCTAACTGAAATAAGTTAAGTACAGAAAGACAAATACCATATATTCTCACTTTTTGTAGAATCTAAAAAATATCAAACACATAGAAGAGAAACCAGAATGGTGGTTACCAGAGGCTGTGCTGTGGAGGGAATAGGGAGATGTTGGTCAAAGGGTACAACGTTTCAGCTAAACAGGAGGAATAAATACTAATTATTTGAGGTGATGAAGTATGTTAATCAGCTTGATACTATCATGTCACATTGTATGTATCTATCATAATATCACTTTGTATGTACCCAATAAATATATGGTTATAATTGGTCAATACTGAATTAAAAAATAGAAATTAATCTCAAATAAGTAAATTTAAGATTAAGTATTAAAAATTTAAATTATTTGGGCAGGCAGGTGGCATGGTGGTTAAGGGCGCTGGACTCCCACATGGCTGACTGTGGTTCAAGTCCTAGACATGGCAACTTACTTTCTCACGTTTTCCCTCTCTCACTCCCACTCTGTCCCTCTCTGGTCAAATTTAAATAAATAAATAAGTAAAGTGAAATAAAATAATTCTAAATAAAATTTAAATTATTTTCTGTTTTAAAGTTTCTTTTAAAAATTAAAAATTATCTGTTAAAATTAAAAAACAAGGGGACCAGCAGGTGGTGTGGTGGTTAAGGCACTGGACATTCCCACATGGCCTACTGTGGTTTGAATACTGGACCTGGTGGCTTGCTTTCTCACTTTTCCTCTCTCTCCCTCTCTCTAGTCAAATTAAAATAAATGAATGACTGAATAAAATAAAATAAATAATTATTTAAAAAATTAAAAAAACAAAACTCAAGTTATAATTAATGAATAAGTATCTACATTTTAAATAAAAATAATTTTTTGAAAGGTTTTTGCTATAGGGCACATGTGCTCACCAGAAAGACAGAGAGACAGAGAGACAGAAAGCAAGAAATCATCCCCCAAGGGGATGGCCATGCCGCAGTCCCTTCTCTTCCATTCTCTTCTTGGGATCTTGGGCATGAACACACCTGCGCCTGACGTGAGTTTAAGCCACCGGGTCTGGGACTCGAACTGCGGTCAACTACATGGGAGTCTTATTTAAAATTTTGGATATTTTAATGAAATTTTACTACTACTTTTATAAAAATATAAATATTCTCAACTTGCATTAGTCTGTTAGGACTTCTATAACAAAACATTTTAGACTCGGGTACCTTACAAAGAACAGAAACTTACTGCTTAACTTCTGCAGTCTGGGAAGTTCAAGATAAGGTGCTGGCAGATTTGGTGTCTGGTGAGAGCTCTCTTCCTCTGAGAGTTTGCTATAGGTGCTCACCAGAAAGGCAGAGACAAAGCAAGAAATCACCCCCCAGGGGGATAGCCACACTGCAATCCCTTCTTCTCTATTCTCCTCTCTGGATCTTGGGCAGGCACACATGCGCCTGGTGTGAGTTTAAGCCACCGGGTCTGGGACTCGAACCACGGTCGACTACATGGGAGTTCAGTGACATAGCCATTACGCTAACTGCTGGTCCCTATAGACGGCATCTTCTAAGCTGTGTCCTTACTTGGTGGAAGGGACAGATAAGCTTCCTTGGGCCTCTTTCATAAAGGATCTCACTAATCCCATTCATGTAGGCCCTCTCATGACTTAATCACCTCCTAAAGGCCCACCTCTTGATGGTTTCACAGTGGGGATAAGGCTTCATAGTGATGTGGAGGTGAGAAGGAACAGAAACATTCCGACCATAGCATAAGTCTAGCCTTCAGTGTCCACCAAGTGAGCCACATGAAGAATCTGTATCCACGCATCATGTTACCTACATATACACAAATTCAAGAGTGTGAATTGCTCAGTATTGCAGAATAGGGCCAGCCCCATAGTACAGCAGAATAGGGACAGCCCCATAGTACAGCAGGCAAGTGCTATGCTTAGGCAGGCAGCGCCCACATGGCCAAACGTAGTTTGACTCCTGGCCCAAGTGAACTGAGAAGCATGATGGGTACATGTGCTATGTGTCCCAAATCCTGACAAGATGGAGATATGGAGGAAAAAGAATTGCAAAGTGATCACATCCCTCTGGGGGCATTGGGGTTGGGGTTCTTTCTCTCTCTCTGGCAAGTGCACAAAGCCCTCTGGCAATTGAAAAAATAATTGCAAAATACTCTCAGTCACTATGTGCAGCTTTGGCAAATAGCACACTACTGAGTGTGAACACAAACAGAGCATAAAGGAAGAAAATAGATGTGTGGCGCTACTGGGAAACAAGACTTTGTTATGCAAGAATCTATTGCCTTCATTTTTCTGAGGGGAAGGATTTGACGCATTAATTTGTCTTTGCTGTTATCTAAGCCCCCTGCCATTCAGATCCAGAGTATTCTGTCTCCAACACAGGCAGCAGCACAGTCCATTTTGTTTCACAGACTCTGGACGTGAGCCATGGAGAAGCGTGCGCTGGAGCCTGAAGAGCATTCATCTTGAGAGTGAGAGTGAGAAAGTACTTCCCACAGGGAAGGTCATGGCACAATCCTGTCTCCATGTCTCTCTCCTTTCAGGATTTGGGGAATGCATGCACATGTAACTGGCATGTGTCTCAAGCCACCGGGTCCGGAACTTGAAATACAGGACCAACCAGGTGGGATCCAGCTGCCTTAACCACAATGTCATGGGCTGGCCCAAGAAAATAAGTTCTTGAGGGCAAGTAGAAAATTGTAAAAGTACGGGAACCAGCAGTTAGCGCAATGGCTATGTCGCTGGACTCACACGTAGTCGACTGCAGTTCGCGTCCCGGACCCGGTGGCTTAAAACTCACGCCAGGCGCGTGTGCATGCATGTCCAAGATCCCAAGAGGAGAATGGGAGAGAAGGGATTGCAGCTTGACCATCCCCCCTGGGGGGTGATTTCTTGCTTTCTGTCTCTATGTCTCTCTCTGTCTGTCTGGCAAGCGCACGCGCCCTATAGCGAAAACCTCTTGAAAAAAAGAAAAAAAAAAAAAAGAAAATTGTAGAAGTATTCTGTCAGATGGGAAATGTAATTAGAGCCTTAAATATTCACATGTCCACCTACAAAGTAATTAAGACTTCATAAGAAACCTCCTAAAATTGTAAGATGACAAAACATTATTAATATAGCAGAGAAGCCTGCGATTTTAAAAAATATATATATATATCAGTTGGGGCCAGCAGGTGGTGTAGTGGTTAAATCTCTGGATAACCACATAGTTGACTGCAGTTCAAGTCCCAGTCTCGGCAGCTTAAAACTCATGCTGGGCACATGTGTGTGAGTACCCAAAATCCAGAGAGGAGAATGGAGAAGGGGTTGTGGCATGGCCATCCCCGCTGGGGGGTGATTTCTTGCTTTCTGTCTCTCTCTGTCTTTCTGGAGAGTACATGCACCCTATAGCAAAAAAAAAAAATCTCTCTAAAAATTTTTTTTTTAAAATAAAGGGGCCAGCAGGTGATATAGTGGTTAAGGCAGCTGGACTCCCACATGGCCAATTACAGTTCAAGTCCTGGACCAGGCAGTTTGAAAATCCTATCAGGAGCATGTGCCTGTGTGCCAAAATTCCGAGGGTAGAATTGAAAAAAAGAGACTGTGGTGTGGTCGTTTCCCCTAAGGGATGATTTCTTACTTTTCCTCTCTGTCTCTCTATGGCAAAAAACTAAAAAAAAAAACTTAAAAAAAAAAAATCAGTTAATTTAGTTGAGATTAGAAAAACTTACATTAAGGTGATAAGCAGTTGTGTGTCTAGAGGTGAAAGACCTGAATAATCCTTTGGAACAAACTCTACTTTGTGTTAGAAAGTCAGCTTAAAGGAGCTCTTTATTTGTGTAATTTTTTTTTTTTTTGAGAGAAATTTTCACTATAGGGCACGTGTACTCACTAAAGAGAAAGTGAAACAGAGAGACAGAAAGTGCAAAATCACACACACACCCCCCCCAGGGGAGATGGCCACACCACAATTCGTTCTCCTCCATTCTTCTCTCAGGATTTTGAGCACGCGCGCGTATGCATCCAGCATGAGTTTCCAGCCACCAGGTCTCTGACTACAACCACAGTCAGTTACATGGGAGTCCAGTGCCTTAACCACTATGCTACCTGCTGGCCCCTATTTGCACAAATTTAAAAACCACACTTTTTAGGGCCAGCAGGTGGCACAGAGGTTAAGGAGGCTGAATCCCATATAGCTGACTCTATGGTTTGATTTCCAGACCCAGCCACTTGCAAAATCACGCCAGGCATGTGTGCATGCGAAAACCAGAATGGAGAAGGAATTGTGGCATGGCCGGCCATCCCCTGGAAGGGGTGGTGGTGGTGGTGGTGATTTCTCATTTTCCTCTCTATCTTTGTCTCTGGCAAGAACATGTGCCCTATAGCAAAACTAAACAAAAAAATACTCTTTAGGTTTATGATGTATACGAGAAAGTGTATGCAAGAGACTGGCAGGACTATGACGGGGAGATATCCCCAACAGGGTCTTATGGAGATCCCCTTCCCCAGCTCTCCAACTCATCAGGACCTTGGGCACCCACGTGCACTCAACCATCGAGCATGTTTTTAGGTCTACTCAGGATCCAAATCCATGGACTGCCATGTGGCTTCCAGCACTGCAGTTCAGTATGCTACCCTGTGCCATCAAATATGGCAAACTCACTCATCTTGTGGAAAATTATAAAGAATTTTATATTTCCGAATGCAGATATGTTAGACTGAGAAAAAATATATTTTACTTAAGCATATAAATTATTAGTTTGGTGAAGACTTTCTTTTCCACTGTAGAGTTACTATGAAGAATCAGGTATATACAAATAGAGATATTTCTTATCTTTGTATGGCTATAGATAGGTTTCTGTGGAAATGCTTAACGGTTGCTTGCACTGTATCAGAAACTGAGATCAGAAGACCACATAAAGGATATTCAGACTTATTTTTCACCACTGACTAGACGAACTGGACCTGGAAAAGGAAAAATGGCACTGGACTACGTCTGGCTGGCAGAGCTCAACTTTGACTATATACTGATAATGTTCTACACGTGGTGTTCATTGTGAAGAAAGCAGATGTAAGAAAATAGGTTGATGTTGGCCTGTTATGACCTGACGAAATTGTTCTTTTAGAGACAGAGGGAGAGTTTATAACCCTCTGGAAAATACAGTGAATTCTTATAAAGGCAAATATCCTTACTGTCAATCATTCTACATCAAAGTAGCTCCCGAGACAGGTAATAGAGACTCAGAACCAAGGCAAATAATTTTTTTCTCCTTCAGTCTGGGTTCTACAGGCAGAAAGGGTCCTGGCCACATGAAGGCAGGTGGGAGACAAACAAGGAAGGACCCCATGTACGTGGGTCTCTACTGTAAGACAGTGATATTATTTATTTAGGTGGTTGGCAAATGGCATGGTGGTTAAGGCACTGGACTCCCACATGGCCAACCACAGTTTGAGTCCTGGACCTGGTAGCTTGCTTTCTCATTTTCCCGTTCATTCTCTCTCTCTGTCTCTTTCTATTATAAACATAATAACATAAAATAATGTGATGTTAATTACAGAAATATGATATTAATAACATAACAAATAAAATTAAATAAATAATTCTTTTTTGGGAGGTGGGGGGAGAGGTTTTTGCTACAGGGCGCATACGCTTACTAGCAAGAAATCACCCTCCAGGGGGATGGCCAAGCCGCAATCCCTTCTCCTCCATTCTCTTCTCGGGATCTTGGGCACGCACGCACATGCGCCCTGCGTGAGTTTAAGCCACCGGGTCCAGGACTTGAAACGTGGTCGACTACAAGGGAGTTCAGTGACATAGCCATTACGCTAACTGCTGATCCCAGTAAATAATTCTTTAAAGACATTTACTTGGAACAAAAACTGCTATACACTTATTGTATGTAATATTTGAATGCAAGAATGGTTACAGATACCTGCATTCTTGCAATCATTGGGTGGCTGTGAATCAATTAGGCTACAATAAAATGCAACCAGTTGGAGCACAGCAATATCTCTTGGGCAGGTCTTGGGTAGAAGACAGGGGAGCTTATTTCCATCAGCTCTCATTATCTTACCACTGATCTGTGTCAGTGGCTAATGCAATGGGTGTAAGCAACATGTCACTTGAAAAATGTAGTATTTATGGTTACAGCTAACATTATCTATGACAAAAATATCTGCAAGAGGGAGAGAACATGACAAAACTGAATATTTGAATTAGGTTAAACAAAAAAATTTACATAAAAGCAGGACCAGCAGATGGTGTAATGGCTATGTTGCTGGACTCCCATGTAGTCTACCGTGGTTCAAGTCCTGGACCCAGTGGCTTAAACTCATGGCGGGTGCATGTGCGTACGCACCCAAGATCCCAGAGGAGAATAGAGGAGAAGGGATTGAGTTGTGGCCATGCCCCTGGGGGTAATTTCTCACTTTCTGTCTTTCTGGCAAGCGCATGCACCCTATAGCAAAAAAAAAAAAAAAAACCCAAAAAGCAATAAAGCAGGTTATTTTCCTATCGGTTGGGGATTTGCAAACTGTTCTCTTCAGGACCATACAGATGTAGAATGAGCCAGGTAGCCTATGTTGTATCTATTCGACTTTGCCTTTGTTGCTCAAAACCACATATAGACAATAGTTGAAGTGCATATAACTGCATTCCAATAAAACTTATTTAGGAATTGGGGCTGGCAGGTGGCGTAGTGGTTAAAGGTGTTGGACTCCCACATGACTGACCACATTTTGAGTCCCGGACCTGGTGGCATCCTTTCTCACTTTTCCACTCTCTTTCTCTGGTCAAATTAAAAAATAATAAAGTTGAATAAAATAATTCTTAAAAAATACTTATCTAGGAACACTAAAGCTTGATTTTCATATAATTTTCACATGTCACAAAATATTCTTTCAATCTTTTGAAAGTTTATTCATCGGGCCAGAGGGTGGCATGCATGATGGTTACAGCACTGGATTTCCACAGGACTGACCACAGTTCAAGTCCTGAACCTGATGGCTTGCTTTCTCACTTTCCCTCTCTCTCTCTGGTAAACGTATGTATCCTATAGATTGAAAAATAATAATAATTGGGGCCAGCAGATGGCGAAGTGCTTACATCACTGGACTCCCACATGACGGGCTGTGGTTCAATTCCCAGATCCACATGTGCATGTGTGCCCAAAATCCCAAGAAGAGAATAGTGGAGAAGGGATTCTGGCATTGCCATCTCCCTTGAGGAGTGATTTCTCACTTTGTCTTTTCAGTGAGCACATGTGCCCTACAGCAAAAATCTCTCTTTAAAAAAAAGGAAAACAACGGCCTGGCCGGCACCCCCCCCACTGGGGGCGGGGCACGCGGCCGGGGGCTCACGCCTCCCAGCGCAGCAGCGCGCTGGGACCGGCCTGGCCGGCGCCCCCCCCACTGGGGGGGTCCACGCTGCCGGGGGCTCACGCCCCCCAGCGCAGCCAAGCGCCTCTCCCTGCCTCTCTGGCCCCGGGTGGCCCGGA
>NW_006159921.1:2058146-2071215 GCF_000334495.1 Tupaia belangeri chinensis
AAAAAAAAAAGAGAAGAGGATAGAGAAAGATAGCAAGTGAACAATAGAGGGGATGTTAGTGAGAAACAGATATGGTTTATTATCTGTTGAAGATGACGTGTATAGTATTCTCAACTGGACTGGTCTGGGAAGTATTTCATGATGGGTGAAGTCTTTTAACAAGCAAAATGAGAAATAGTGATTGACTGTTTTAAAAAATTATAATAATAATAATTATTGGGAAATGCATGGAAAAGACTTTGAATGATAAAGCGGGGAGATCGATGCCTCTGTATTGATTGACATGCATGGCATTCCCTTTTGAAAAAGCAATGGAAGTCAATGTAAAGTTATATGTAATCCAATGTAATATAAAGAAGATTATGATGATAATAAAAAAAAAGAAAAACAATAATGATAATAAATTTTTTAAATTAGATAATTCTAGGGACCAGCAGATGGCATAATGTTTCTTTTGCTGGACTCTCACAGTCTACTGCAGTTCAAGTCCCACATCTGGTGGCTTAAAACTCACACTGGGTGTGTGTGCATGTGTGCCCAAGATCCCAAGATCCCAAGAGGAGAACAGAGATGGGATTGTGGCATGGCCATTCCCCCAGGGGTTGATTTCTCTCTTTCTTGCTCTCTGTCTCACTCTGTCTCTCTAGAAAGCCCTAAAGCAGAAATCTTTTAAAAATTTTTATTAAAAATAAGTAATTCTAAAAAATTTTGTTTTATTTCTATGAGCAAGACAGAGAGACAGAGTCAGCACTCACAGCAGGATCCCAATACCACAATCTATCCCCAGCCTTCATCAGCCCCAGATCATAGGCATGTGTATGCTGAGTTCCCAGAGAGGTCTCCAGACTTAAATTGTCAACCATCCCATGTGAGATTGCCTCACAGAGCATTGTGCTTTACCAATGCACCCCTTCATTTTATTTAAACATTGAAAAATATATTTAAGGGACCAGCAGGTGGCATGGTGGTTAAGGCGCTGGACACTCCCACATGGCTGACCATGGTTCGAGTCCTGGATCTGGTGGCTTGCTTTCTCACTTTCCCTCCCTCTTTCTCTCTGTGTCTCGCTCGGGTCAAATTAAAATAAATAAATGAATAAATAAAATTAAATAAATAATTCTTTTAAAAAATATATTTAAAGTGTTCTTAACTCAATTGGCATTACAGAAAGAGGCCATGGGCTAGATTTGGCCAGCAGTCTATAGTTTGCTAATTCCATGATCTGGGTCTTACATGTTTTGAAGTCATCTCTGAGTAAATTTAGGAAACTACTAGTAAGAATTTTTAGCCCCTAATCTGAGATATCTTTTAAAACAATAAAAAGGAAAATAGTCACACTCTTAAAGCTTCAAGTAAGAAAGAAACTTTTATTGAAATTAAGTTTCAAACATACTTGGAGTGGTATTAACATATAAACTATTACTATTAATAAAAATAGCTAACATTTACATAGGACTGACGCTAAAAGAGTAACTTGCAGAAAAAAAAAAAGGTAGCAAATAAAGCTTATGTGCCATATTTTATGGAATTAGAATGAGTTTACAGGGCCAGCAGGTGGTGTGGAGGTTAAGGTACTAGATCTCACGTGGCTTACTGAGTGGTTAGTCCTGGACCTGATGGCTTGAAAATCACATCAGGTGCATGTGCATGTGTGCCCACCCAAAATCAGAGACTGCAGAAGGGATTGTGGTATGACGGTCCCCCCAAGGGGTAATTTCTCACTTTCTTTCTCTGTAGCAAGCACATGCCCCTTATAGCAAAACTAAAACTGCAAAAATAAATAAATGAGTTTATAATGGTGCAAAAGAAATAGAAATCCATGCATGTTTTTCTTATAAAACACATTTGCCATGACTTCTAAATTTATTTTTGCTATAGGGCATGTGTGCTCACCAGAGAAAGACAGACTGAGAGAGAGAGAGAAATGAAAAATCACCCTCCCCTGGGGAGCATGGCTACATCACAGTCCATTCTCCTTCATTCTCCCCTTGGGATTTTGGGCATGCTCACACATACACCTGGTGTGATTTTCAAGCTGAGTTAGCCATTTGGGATCCAGCACCTTAACCTCCATGCCACCTGCTGGCTCTCGATGATTTTTTGTAGATCCTTCATATAACTTAAAAACCACTTATAGGAGCAGATGGTGCAATGATTCTGTTGCTGGACACCCATAGTTGACTGAGGTTCAAATACTGGACCCAGCAGCTTAAAACTTACACCAGGTACATGTGCATGTGTGCTCAAAATCCAGAGGAGAATGGAGACAAAGGGACTGCAGTGTGGCTATCTCCCCTGGGGGTGTTTTCTCACTTTCTGTCTTCCGGCAAGAACACGTACTTTATAGCAAAAATCTCTCTTAAAAAAAAAAAAGGGACCAAAAAAAAAAAAAAAAAAAAAAAAGGGACCAGCAGAGTTAGCGTAATGGCTATGTCGCTGGACTCCCATGTAGTTGACCACGGTTTCCATCCTGGACCCGGTGGCTTAAAACTCACGACGGGCACGTGTGCGTACGTGCCCAAGATCCCGAGAGGAGAATGGAGAAGGGATTGCGGCATGGTCATCCCCCCTGGGGGGGTGATTTCTCGCTTTCTGTCTCTCTGTCTCTGTTTGGTGAGTGCACGGGTCCTATAGCAAAAACCTCTCAAAAACAAAAACAAAACCACTTACAGGCCAGCCAAGTGGCATGATGGTTAAGGCAGCTGGATCTCATATGACCGACTTCACAGTTTGAGTCCCAGATCCAGCAGCTTGAAAATCATGCAAAGCATGAGTGCATGCATGTCCAAAATCCTGAGAAGAGAATGGAAGAGAAGGAATAGTGGCATGGACATCCCCCCTGGTGGGGAGGGTGTGTGATTTCTCAGTTTTTCTCTCTGGCAAGCTCACATATCCTATAGCAAATTAAAATAAATATATAATAAAAATGTCACTCCAATTTGGAAATATATAACATGGAGTTTTGATTTTAAAGCAGAAAGAGGGGAAGAGTGAGTAATAGTAGTTAATAGGATGAGGAGGACATGGTAAAAATATCTCTTTGCAATAGATCATTTTAACAACTATTTTCTGGCAAGTCATAGCCTATTGTTATCAATATGGGACAATAAAGATGAAGAAAATTAGCCAAAAACAAAACAAAAAGAATTGAAGAATGTGGAAGGCCAGTCCGAAAATAAGATTTCCAAGACCATATTATCTGATGACTTATTTGGGCTTGAAAAGTGGCCATCTTTATTATTCTGTGAAATGAAAAACAATCCTTGTACCCATTGTGTCTATCCACTGTCAGCACTGTGAAGAAGTTTCCATAGAAACGACATTCTGCTCATCTAACGTCCCACCTTTTTCAAAGACAAGTCAGTAAACAGTCAATATAATACGCATTTTTAACAGAGAACGTACAGGTACTAAAGGAAATTATAGCAAGAATTTGTCTTCAATGTACTTTATTAAGGAAGATGAGTCAAATATAAACGAAATGAAAAGATATATGCTGTTTCCTTCCTTTTCAGAGAATACTTATTACTAAAACAAAGGAAGGGAGTAAGAAAACAGACTCCTGCATGTGAACTGTTCCTGGAGGTTAAGTCCTCCATAGATGCAGTGAAACCAAGTATTCCTAAGCTTTGTGTCTCTTTAGTAGTAAAAATAACAAAGTTAACCCTGGGAAGACAGTACAGTCTGGTACAATCAAAGTTCAAAAAAGAGAATTTCCAGGGGCCAGCAGGTGGTGTGAGGGTAAAGGTGTGAACACTCCCACATGTCTGACCGTAGTTTGAGTCCCAGACCAGGTGGCTTGCTCTCTCTCTCTCTGGTCAAATTAAAATAAATGAATAAATAAAATTAAATAAATAATTTTTTAAAAAGAAAAAAAGAATTTCCAGATTAAGAAAACCCTATTTCAGCACAAATTACTCTCCCCACTCCCGATAATACCTCGTAGGCGCAGTACTGGACAATGACCTTGCTGTCTGTGAAGATATTGAAGGGACTTTCCCCGGTTTTATTTGTTTAATTTTTATAGAGGGTGCATGCACTTACCAGAGAGAGAGAGGGGAAGTGAGACCATGGAGGCGCATGGTCATGCCACAATCTTTTCTCTTCCATTTCTCCATCCTTTCAGAATTTTTGGCATGTACATGTGTCCAAAGTGTTTTTCAAACTGCTGTTGTTTGAGACTCAATCACCCAGTCAGCCATGTGGGATCCAGCCACCTTAATCACCAGGCCACAAGTTAGCCCAATCCCTCTTTTTAAAAGTTTGAGTTGTAAGTTACTTACCATACAATTCACCTACTTTAAGTGTACGATTCCATGATGCCTAGTATATTCAGAGTTGTATAATTACCACTACACAGAATTTTAAGTGTTAAACAAATCACTTTTTTTTTTTTTTTGAGAGATTTTTGTTATGGGGTACATGAGCTCACCAGAGACAGGGAGAAAAACAGAGAAAAAGTGAGAAATCACCCGTGGGGGGTTGGCCACATCACAATACCTTCTCCTCCATTCTCCTTCTTGGGGTCTTGAGCGCACATGCACATATACCCAGCATGAGTTTTAAGCCACCAGGTCTGGGATTTGAACTATAGTTGACTACGTGGGAGTCCAGCAACATAACCAACACACCATTTGCTGGTCCCCATAGAGTTAATTATTATTAAGGGATGAAATATAAGACCCAATTCTGGGACCAGCAGATGGCATAATGGTTACATCACTGGACTCCCACATAGTTGGCCATAGTTGACCTCAGTTCCAGTCTCAGACCTGGTGGAATTAAAACTCACATTGGATGTATATGCATGCCCAAGATCCCAGGAAGAAAATGGAGAAAGGATTGTGGTTTGGCCATCCCCACTGAGGGTGATTTCTAACTGTTTCTGTCTCTTTGGTGAGCGTATGCATCTTATAGCAAAAATCTCTCTTAAAAATAATAATAGAGGCCAGCAGGTGGCATGGTGGTTAAGGGCACTGGACTCCCACATGGTCAACCATGGTTCAAGACCTGGACTTGGTGGCTTAATTTCTTACTCCCCTGCACACACACACTCCGTCTCCCTCTGGTCAAATTAGAAGGAAGAAAGGAAGGAAGGAAGAAAGATAATAATAATAATTAGCTTTCTGAATATTTTTTTTCTTTTTCTGCAAGTAATCATTTCCAGGGTGAAGTATGGTGCTGACACTTACTTGAATCGCATACTTTTTAAAAGTTTCTTTGAGGACCAACAAGTGGTGTAATAGTTGTGTTGCTAGACTCTCACATAGTCGACCATGGTTTGAGCCCCAGACACAGCAGTTTAAACACACACACTAGGCACATGTGTGTGCATGCCCAAAATCCCAGGAGAAGAAATGATTGTTGCGGCATGATTATCCCCCCGGGGGGTGATTTCTCACTTTGTCTCCCTGGTGAATACATGTGCCCTACAGCATAAATAATCTTTCTTTAAAAAAAAAAAAAAAAAGTGTCTTTGGTATTGGGAGAGGAGAGTGGGCAAAGCCAGAAGATGGCATAGTGGACTGCCACATGGCCAATGACAGTTTGAGTCCTAGACTTGGAGGCTTGAAAATCATGCTGTGTATGCCTGAAAGATTGGAGAAGGGACTGGGGCATGCCCATCCCCCTTGGGGGAGGTAACTTCTCACTTACCCTCTCTTTGTCTCTCTCCACCAAGTGCATGCACTCTATGACAAAACCTTAAAAGAAAGTTTCTTTGGAAGAAATAACTTCTCATTAGCAGCAACCATGTTAAAAATAATATAGCTTTGGGAACCAGCAGTTGGCATAATGGGTATGTCGCTGAACTCCCATGTAGTTGACCGCGGTTTGAGTCCTGGATCCAGTGGCTTAAACTCACGCCAGGAGTGTGTGCCTGCGTGCTCAAGATCCTGAGAGGAGAACAAAGAAGTGACTGTGGCGTGGCCATCCCCCCCGGGGGTGATTTCTCACTTTCTGTCTCTCTGGCAAGCGCACACGCCCTATAGCAAAAAAACAAAACAATAACAGCAACAACAAAAACAAAAACTTCTCCAAAAGAAAATAATAAAATAATGTAGTTTCTGAGAACGAAGCTGGTAAAGTCTATACTTAATAGATTAGCTGGTTGTAGAAACAACCTATAAAATTGCTGGTGAATGTGTCACCGACAGTTTAGAGACCTCCTAAACCCCACTTAAGATAAGAATGTAGGGACCAGCAGGCGGCCTGGTGGTTAAAGTTATGGACACTCCCACATGGCTGACCACGGTTCAAGTCCTGGACCTTATGGCTTACTAACTTTCTTTCTCTCTCTGTGTGTCTCTCTCTGGTCAAATTAAAATAAATGAATGAATAAATAAAATAGAACAATTATTTTTTAAAAACAATGAGAATGTAAGGCCAGCTAAGCAGCATAGTGGTTAAGGCAGCTGGATCTCATGTATGCAGTTTGAATCCCAGACCCAGTGGCTTGGAAAATGATCCAGGTGCGTAAGTGTGTATGCCCCAAATCCTGAGAGAACAGAGGAAGAGACTGTAGTGTGGTCATTCTCCCTAGAGGATGATTTCTCGTTTTCTTTCTATCCTCTTTCTCTCTCTCTGGTGAGTGCACGTGCTCTATAGAAATTTTTTTTCAAATAATCATTTATTTATTTAATTCAATTTATTATTATCATTATTTTTCAATTTGACCAGACAGAGAGAGAAAGGGAAAGTGAGAAAGCAAGCCAGCAGGTCCAGGACTTGAACTGCGGTCGGCCATGGTTAAGGGTGTGAGAATCCAGCGCTCCTAATCACCACACCACTTGCTGGCCCCTATAGAAAATTTTTAATAAGAAAAAAAGAGATGAGAATATAATCTCAGGAGGCAAAGCTGGAAGTGATTATATTAATAATTTCACTAGCAGAAAACTAATTGTCTCATACATTATTCAGAGAAAGCCTGTGTGAAGATTAGTCTATAGGGAACCAGTAGTTAGCGTAATGGCTATGTCGCTGGACTCCCACGTAGTCGACCGCGGTTTGCATCCCGGACCCGGTGACTTAAAACTCACACCGGGCGTGTGTGCGTGCGTGCCCAAGATCCCAAGAGGAGAATGGAGGAGAAGGGACTGCGGCATGACCAACCCCCCTGGGTGGGGATTTCTTGCTTTCTGTCTCTATGTCTCTCTCTGTCTGTCTGGCGAGTGCACGCGCCCTATAGTGAAAACCTCTCCAAAAAAAAAAAAAAAAAAAATTAGTCTATAGAAAGAAAAGTGCCAATCTTCACCCAGCACTATCTAGGGAACAGATACAAAATCTAGAAGGTATAAATTTTCCTGTCTCTACTGTGGGGGCAGAATCATTTATCAGATCTCACCAAAATATCCCTAAAAAATGATTCACCTGGGACCAGCAGTTAGTGTAATGGCTATGTCACTGGACTCCCATGTAGTTGGTCACGGTTTGAGTCCCAGACCCGGTGGCTTAAAACTCACACCAGGCACTTGTGTGTGTGACCAGGATCCTGAGGGGAGAATGGAGAGGGGACTGTGGCGTGGCTATCTCCCCTCAGGGGTGATTTCTTGCTTTCTGTCTGTCTGGCGAGTGCACGCACCCTGTAGAAAAAAAAAAAGCTCCCCCCCCAAAAAGATTCATCTCATTTTTTTTCTGATACTCAAATAGTTGGGTTTATTTGCTTTTTAGTATTTTACTCTTGTGAACTGAAATTTATGTTAATCATTGAGATTATATCCTTGATTGACCCAATAACCAAGCCAATGCCATCCTAGGAGACCCTGATAAAGAATCTAGATTTTCTGCTACATACTGGCCTCATCATCAACACCAGAAGCTATAGTTTGGTTACATGCAAGTATAAAAAGAGAGAGAGAAAAGAGAGAGAAAAATCAATAGAAAAATGAGAAAGTCCCATGCACTGAATGTTAGATTCTACCTTATAATTCTTTTGAACAAAATCAGAGATGATTGCATTAAATCAAACAAGAATAAATCAAAGTAAATTCATTTCTTCCTTATTTTTCTGGAATGGAAATATCTTGGAATTAAGAGGATTTATGTTTAAATCAATCCATTTGTCATTAACTTGATATTAACAGAGGTGAACCGAAATAAACCTAAATCGATGGACAAAAGTTAGAACAAAGAGAAAATGTGCTCAGTAAATAACTGTTGATTAAAAGAATCAATATATAATATGGCTGCAGTTTTTAAAAAAACTCTCATTTTTTTCTGTCACTAATTGAGACAGTGACAGGAACTGAATCAATGTGCTGAAGTAATGTGTCAGCTTCTCAGTTCCAAAAAATCAGACTCTTCTCTTTTTTCTTAAAAGCTCAGTTTCAAAAGTATCATTGGAGGGTGGTCTGAAGGGCAGACAATCTTTCCACCTAAAATTTCCAGAGGATCTTTCTCCTTTTGGGATCCACAAGCTCTTTTAAGAATTTGATTAAAATTTCAAATCTTCCTCCTGGAAAGAAAGCATATGCACACATACATATATCAATAGTTTTGGACCAAAAAAAAAAAAAAAAAAAATTAGTCTATAGAAAGAAAAGTGCCAATCTTCACCCAGCACTATCTAGGGAACAGATACAAAATCTAGAAGGTATAAATTTTCCTGTCTCTACTGTGGGGGCAGAATCATTTATCAGATCTCACCAAAATATCCCTAAAAAATGATTCACCTGGGACCAGCAGTTAGTGTAATGGCTATGTCACTGGACTCCCATGTAGTTGGTCACGGTTTGAGTCCCAGACCCGGTGGCTTAAAACTCACACCAGGCACTTGTGTGTGTGACCAGGATCCTGAGGGGAGAATGGAGAGGGGACTGTGGCGTGGCTATCTCCCCTCAGGGGTGATTTCTTGCTTTCTGTCTGTCTGGCGAGTGCACGCACCCTGTAGAAAAAAAAAAAGCTCCCCCCCCAAAAAGATTCATCTCATTTTTTTTCTGATACTCAAATAGTTGGGTTTATTTGCTTTTTAGTATTTTACTCTTGTGAACTGAAATTTATGTTAATCATTGAGATTATATCCTTGATTGACCCAATAACCAAGCCAATGCCATCCTAGGAGACCCTGATAAAGAATCTAGATTTTCTGCTACATACTGGCCTCATCATCAACACCAGAAGCTATAGTTTGGTTACATGCAAGTATAAAAAGAGAGAGAGAAAAGAGAGAGAAAAATCAATAGAAAAATGAGAAAGTCCCATGCACTGAATGTTAGATTCTACCTTATAATTCTTTTGAACAAAATCAGAGATGATTGCATTAAATCAAACAAGAATAAATCAAAGTAAATTCATTTCTTCCTTATTTTTCTGGAATGGAAATATCTTGGAATTAAGAGGATTTATGTTTAAATCAATCCATTTGTCATTAACTTGATATTAACAGAGGTGAACCGAAATAAACCTAAATCGATGGACAAAAGTTAGAACAAAGAGAAAATGTGCTCAGTAAATAACTGTTGATTAAAAGAATCAATATATAATATGGCTGCAGTTTTTAAAAAAACTCTCATTTTTTTCTGTCACTAATTGAGACAGTGACAGGAACTGAATCAATGTGCTGAAGTAATGTGTCAGCTTCTCAGTTCCAAAAAATCAGACTCTTCTCTTTTTTCTTAAAAGCTCAGTTTCAAAAGTATCATTGGAGGGTGGTCTGAAGGGCAGACAATCTTTCCACCTAAAATTTCCAGAGGATCTTTCTCCTTTTGGGATCCACAAGCTCTTTTAAGAATTTGATTAAAATTTCAAATCTTCCTCCTGGAAAGAAAGCATATGCACACATACATATATCAATAGTTTTGGAAACCATTACAGAGAGTTCAAAGATATCCAAAGGTCCTCAATGGATCTGTTGAGGATTCACAGACTCAAGAATAAACATCTCATTTCAAATTGAATTAGTACTTTGGATTCATTGAGAGACATCTGTAAAGTACATTTAATTAGCTTTATAATTTAAAAAAAGTATTCTAAATAACCTTTTTCTTTCATTTTTTATTGTGACTTCTAGGAATACCAAGTGAAATTTGCAATCCATTTCTAGAAATTCAACAGGTTCTCACTGTAGGCATTTTCTGTACAAATCTTCTTTATGCATGATTTCATTTGTTTTGTTGTTGAGATCTTTGCCATAGGGCACATGCGCTCACCAGATAGAGGGAAAGTGAGAAATCACCTCCTGGGAGGATGGCCACCCCACAATCCCTTCTCCATTCTCCTCTTGAGATTTTGGACACACATGTGCATGGCATATTTTTCAAGCCATCTACGTATGGGACTCAAACGGCAGAGTCCACCATGTGAGATTCAGCCACCATGTCACTTGCTGATCCTGCATAATTTCATTTTAATACCCCCACTTCCCATTCCCCTTTATTTCTTTGTTAATTTTTAGTGTTGTTTTACGGTATCTCTGTAAGATGCCTCACATCTTTGTGGGAAGGAACTGCTGTAAATAAACACATAATAGAAGAAAATAACTTCTTATATTTATTTATATATTTAAATTGCCCGAGACAGAAGGAGAAAGCGCCTTCAATGAAGCATGGTCCTGGCACAATACCTTATCCTGTTTCTCCATCTTATCAGGATTTAGATAGTCAGGCACATGATTCAAACTGCAGTTGGTCACTGGGATCTAGCTCCCTTAATCTTTAAGCCACCTGGCAACATGAAGAAAATTACTTTTAGAATCAGGGTGCTGAGCCAGATGGTGGAATGGTGATTAAAGTGGTTAGATCCCACAATGAATACCATGCCCTCAGAGTTCTGGATCTGAACGTTTGGAAAACATGCCAGGCACTGTGCATGTGTGCCCCAAATCCTGAAAGATATGGAAAAGGGATTGCAGGGTAGCCATCTCTCACAGTGTGTGTGGGGGAGGTGGGGGGAGGAGTGTTTTTTCACTTTCCTTTTCTTTCTGGCAAGTGTACATGCCCTCCAGCAAATTAAAAAAAAAATCAGGATGCTGATGTTTTAATAAGCTTTTGATTGCAAGGTTTAGTTTGGTTTTAATTTGAATTCATTAATAACATGTAAAAATACCAGGATTTTGGGACCAGCAGATAGTGTAATGGTTACATCATTGGACTCCCATATAGTCAACTGCGGTTTGAGTTCCAGTAGCTTAAAACTCACTCTGGGTCTGTGTGTGTACACGCCCAAAATCCGGAAGCAGAATGGAGAAGGGATTGCAGCATGGTCATCCCCCCTGGGGGGTGATTTTTTTGCTTTTTCTCGGCTCTCCGTGAATTCACATGCCCTATGGCAAAAATCTCTTTCAAAAAAAAAAAACAAACAAAAAACAAGGATTTCTCATGAAAACCTAAATTTCAGACATCTCTGGAAAAAATATACAATGATCTATTTCCTTTGGCCAGTAGGCAAGTGGGATTGCAGTCCTGAGCACCAAGTGTACTCTTCAGTGGTTACAGTTCTCTTATCTATTTTGCTCACTTGCTTTATGACTTGAGAGGCCCAGTAATGAGGTCAAAACTCTTGCATATTAGTAACTTTCAGGGGGAAAGCTTTTGAAAAAGGTATAAACTACACACCCTTGCTTTCTCATTTTTTTAGAGGAAGAGGAGAAAAAGGCAACATCACTGAGCCTCTCCTTTGGGGCAGGTCCAGCGACAGGCGATGAAGAGGTCTGTGTCCTCAAGGCAGTACCGTGTTGGTATCCCTCCTTCTTGGCAGGTACCTCAAAGAGACTGATCAAGTACTATCCACCGCCGCTAGCACAAGCAGTGTTGAATTCGGCTATGAACAGTTAAGATCAGAACCGAAGATGGAATGGTAGCATATTAATTATGGAACGGAAGGTTTCCCCTGAATTAAACATCTAATTGTCTCAGCCGCCACGGCCAGCCGGTACAACGGGCGGAAAGACTGCGCTACACCCAGGAACCCCATTGAATTACCTGCAACTGCGCTCCTGGACTAAGATTCACTCCAAGACGCGCCGGTTTCCCGAGCAACCGCCAGGTCCCGCCTCCACGGGCCCCGCCCTCGGGAGTCTTTCCCGCCAAAGGCCGTTACCGCCGCAGAGCATGGTGGGAAAAACCTCTAGGCTAGATTTCACCACGTCTTTTCAAGGCGCCGAGTTGCTTTCAAAGACGGTCCTGGGCAAATTGACTATCCTTGAAGAGTCGACAAGGAGTAATACCCCTGTAACGAGGATTCGGTATTTAATTTTTACCAAATGGCTGGACAGTACCAACAAACCACACCGACAGCGAGGAACTTGGGGGACTTTTTTTACCCTCCGCGCGGAGGGTGACGTCGCGCGTGCGTGCGTGAGCGTCCCTTTCGTAGTACCCGTTACGCTCTTGCGCGTGCGCATTGAGACCGACTAGCCGCTTCCTCCCGCTCCTCTTCCTCCCTCCCCCAATATCCGTGCGCCGAGCTGATAAAGGCGCCATTTTGGAGGGGCCGCGGGAGACGTGGTGCCGCTGCGGGCTCGCTCTGCCGTGCGCTAGGCTTAGTGGGAAGGCTCGTTCTCGAGTCCGCGCTTTTGGTCGCCGCCATGTCGGGAGGTGGTGTGATTCGTGGCCCGGCAGGGAACAACGATTGCCGCATCTACGTGGGTAACTTACCTCCAGACATCCGAACCAAGGACATTGAGGACGTGTTCTACAAATACGGCGCTATCCGTGACATCGACCTCAAGAATCGCCGCGGGGGACCTCCTTTCGCCTTCGTTGAGTTCGAGGACCCGCGGTGAGGCGGCATGGGGCTTGCGGCCTTGAGGAAATGGTTGGAGTAGTTGCAGAAGGCTCCAGGGCCTTCACTTAGAGAATGGGGAAGGGGGGCTCTCTCATAGAGGCTGGGAGCGAGACGGTATCGCTCATGAAGGAGTCGTGTAAAGAGCTGAGTCGGTATGATTTCTCTGGTGGCTGGGCGTCCCGGACGTCCCCGGGGCCCACTCGCAGGCTCCGAGCGGGAAACTGAGGCGGCGAGGGCCGGCGTAGTGGTTGGAGCCTGGCGTGCTTCTGGGTGGGGGAGGGGCCACTCCTATTATGCAGCGCATGTGGGCTCTTCCACGTTGGGTGCGCATGTGCGCGGGCGGGGGCGC
>NW_006159921.1:2071246-2095574 GCF_000334495.1 Tupaia belangeri chinensis
ACTGAGTTAGCCTCTCCTCCGGGTTTCTTTTCTGATCCTTTTTGCTTTCTGTGATCTCGCAGAGATGCGGAAGACGCGGTGTACGGTCGTGACGGGTATGATTACGATGGATACCGTCTGCGGGTGGAGTTTCCTCGAAGCGGCCGGGGTGCAGGCCGAGGCGGCGGCGGGGGTGGAGGTGGCGGAGCTCCCCGAGGCCGCTATGGCCCCCCATCCAGGCGGTCTGAAAACAGAGTGGTTGTCTCTGGTGAGTTTACTCTTAAGTGAGTTGATGAAAAGGAACGGTAACCACTTTAATTTTCATTGCATAACCTACTAGACAGTTGCAAATTTTTCACGTAGGTCTTAAGTTGTTTTAGTTTGGGAGTGAATTTAAGAAATAAGGATTATTGTGATCATGTGTCAAGAGCATTCACTTATTAAATGCAGTCGTCTATTATAGACTAATCTTTGTTCTAATGTACTTTATAAGTTAAAGTGAAATTTAGGATAATTGGTATTAAAAAAGTCATTTTTTCAGGACTGCCTCCAAGTGGAAGCTGGCAGGATTTAAAGGATCACATGCGTGAAGCAGGTGATGTATGTTAGGATCACATGCGTGAAGCAGGTGATGTGTGTTATGCTGATGTGTACCGAGATGGCACTGGTGTCGTGGAGTTTGTACGGAAAGAAGATATGACCTATGCAGTTCGAAAACTGGATAACACTAAGTTTAGATCTCATGAGGTAGGTTATACACTTATTCTTTTTTTTGGCCAGAATTGGATTCAGTGTCTTAACATTGGAATTTGAAGGTAAGGATTTCAGGCAAGGGTACCCAAGTAAATTGCCAGATTTCTGGTTTTAGTTACTTGCATTCATTCAGCATGCCTGAAGACAGGTGAAAGCTTAGATCTTTCAATGGAAAGTTCTGTCTATCCAATAGGGAGAAACTGCCTACATCCCAATCTTTTCATTTTTTAATTCAAACTGTTTTGTTCAGAATGGGCTAAAGTGTTGAACTGCTTTCTTGTGTAATATCCCCTTGCTCCTAACATCTACGTTCCCCTCATGTCTTTGATAAATTGTATTTTAAGTGATGTCATAGACAGGATTGTTTAAATTTAGTTAATTTTCCATGCTCTTCAGACTGTGCTATTGTGTAAATGTCTATTCTGCTCTGGTTTGTGTGAACTGGGATGTTGTGGGTGTTTGTGGATATCTTACCTGGGGAAGTCCTTATGTTTATCTTGCTTTTCATGTGTCTTTCTGTAGACATATCTGAAGAGATGGATTAAGGATGCTTTGCATTAAGGATTGTGGAGCACATTTCAATCATTTTAGGATTATCAAAAGGAGGATTGAGGAGGATCAGATCAATAATGGAGGCAATGGTATGATTCCAGGTGCTATTGTCACAGATGAAATTGGCAGTATTGACCTTATACTAAAAAGCAAGGGTTAAAAATGATTATATACATCTATCTTTAAACACTTGCAAACATCTTACGCAGTTATCTTTAGCTACAATTGCTTTATTCTTTAATCCTTGGCAATTGTGGCAAAATTACATTGCCCATTTTATAACTATTTTGCTCCCTTCCCCCACTTTTTTGTTTTAATAGGGACTAATGTGGGAAGAACTGGCTAATTTGTCACAGTGCTTAGTTACAACTGTTAATGTGTGACCTGCTGTTGGTGTACATGTGGGTACAGGGTGTCTTTAATTCCAACGAGATAGAGTATAATATCAATACTGCTAAATCTGCATGTCCTCTGTGTGACTGATAGAACGTTGCTATTTCATTTTTTTAAGACAAAATGAAAGCAAAATATAGAATTCCAACGTATTGATGTAGATAATCTAGTTGGGAATATTTTTAAGTCTTACCTTCCCTTTTAAACTAATATTCATAATTGATTCATATTTAAAACACTTTAATTTACAAATGAAATTCCAGATGGGAGCATTAGGTTTAGTTTAGACTTAGGTGGGTAGCAATACCAGTAAACTTTACAACTACATAACTTCTTGCAACCACAAAACCTGTAATACGCTGTACAGTAACAAGTGTTGGCATTATCAGTTGAACTGTAAATATAAAATGCTTCTTCCAATTAGTCTCTATGATGATTAAGTTTCTAAGATTTATCTGAACACCATTCAGAAACTTGTTTTGGGGAATTTGATAGTTATTGATGTACATCTGTTAAACTGATGACAGACATAACTCATCATTCCCCAGAAACCCTTTTTGATTACAGTATCTAACATTTTGCCTCCTCTTTTTTGGTTTTGCTGGTTATAAAGGTTTGGATTGGAGAGGGCTCACTGGATCCCAATCCTTGGAGCTGGATCATTGGATCAAATCATAATGTGGATAGGATAGGGAGGATGAATTACAAGGATTCATGGAGCGGGATCATATTACCAGGAACATAGGAGTGGATTCCTGCCCCAACCAAACCGCATTCGTGTGGATTTTTTTTTTTTATTCAACTTAATTGGCTATTCCAAAGATTTTTTTTTTTCCTATTTTTGACGATTGGAGCCCTTAAGATGCACGATGGAATTGTGTTTTGCATTTTTTGGTAAAAGGAGCAAAGCGAGGACCTGGAGATAAACGCTGGAGCAATCTCCTTGGAAGGATTCAGCACGAGTAGATGGTAAACATTTAAAGGGGAAAGGGGGGGTTTGTTTAAAATAGTAAATCAGTAAGTCACTTCTAAATTTAAAGAAAACAAAATTGGAGTTGAAGAATAAGTAGGTTTCCAATTGGCTATTGCCGATTTTCTTTGAAAAATAAACGTTTTTTAAAAAACTATGCATGGTTGTCCTTTTTCCTCTTCATGTAAGATTTTGAGTTAATGCTTTAAATTGATAAGATTCTGAACTGTATTTGTGTTAGTATATCAAAGGTTAAAAGGCAATATAATTGATATAAGCTATGTTTTACTGTTAATTGGAAAAGTCTTCAGGGGAAGATAAAGGTGAAAATAAGGCAGTGTATATGTAATAATGGCAAAGTAGAGTTGACCTAGTCTCTGAAAGATAAATGTTTCAAGCTTTGCTAAAACGTGATTAAAAACAGATGCTGCTTATTTTTGGTGATCACCTAGACTGTAGTAGCCTTTTGTGCAAAGGTGATTGGCAACAAGTAAATTTTAAGGTTAAATTGGAGATAGCCTTCAAGATTCTCAATGAAACATCTCAAAAATTGGTATTAAATGTTAACTGCAGTACAGATATATTAGAATCAGAACTCTTAATGCAAATTACATTTCCTTTTCAAGTGTGAACAGTGCACTAACTGCTTATTTGGGTGAATCGTTGCTAATAAAAAGTTGGACATCCTTTAGAATTTTGCCTTGTAAGTCTTTTCAACCAGTAACTTTTGGGTTATTCTGTACCCAGAATTTTGGTATTCTCTATCAGCACTGATTATATTCTGTAGTCTACTAGTTGTATTATTATTTTTACTCACAACTCCATGCTAAGTTTTAACTTGATTGGAGGTGGGAGAGTGTTTTAAAGTCTGCTCTTACGGTTTCCTCATAGGTAGTTACAGTTGGCAAACTGGTTCTCTGCACCCAAAAGAAATGGCTAGATCTTAATACTTCCCTTGGGTGCTAATCATAATTGGAAGCTGAATTTATGATGATTATTTAAGTGACGCAATTTAAAACCTAGGGAAAATCAGAAATTATCTTGGTAGAGGAAGAAATGGCCTCTGAGATGTTGCATAAAGTCACCCAGTCAGTACATTTTAATGATTCTTGTGGAATGTCTGGGAGAAGGGATATTAAGTTCAAAATTGGGATTTCACTTTAAGTAAATATAAACTCATTAGCTCTAGTTTTTACATAAAATTCAAAATGTAGCTAAAATAGATTTGTAACTTAAAACACTTAACAAAGGATTACACTTTTACGTAATGTGCTTCAAGTTTTACGTTTACAATATGTTTCAGATGCGTCATATTAAAGGGATTTTACAATAATTAAAGATTAATGCTGGGCCAACTGGTAACCTAGTGGTTTGGGTGACTGGGTCCCAAGTGCATGGTTCAAGGCCCACCTAAACGACTTAAACTCCAGATATGTGTATGTGCGTGCTCAAAGTCTCAAGAGGAAAAAGATTGCAGCATGGCCATCTTTCTCACTTTCCCCCTCTGGTGAGCATCCTATAACAAAAAGATTAATTCAAGCTAGAGACCCTGAGTTAATTTGTGTCCATTGAATGTTTTAGAAATAGGATAAAGATGAGGACCAGCAGCTGGCGTAATGGCTATGTCGCTGGACTCCCATGTGGTCGGCTACTGTTCGAGTCCCAGACCCAGTGGTTTAAACTCGAGCCAGGCACATGTGTGCATGCCCAAGATCCCAAGAGAATGGAGAAGGGATTGTGATGTGGCCACACACACACGCACACACACCCCGGATGGGGTGATTTCTCCTCCTGTCTATGGCAAGCACATGCACCCTATAGCAGAAACCTTTCCCCAAAAAATAGGATTAAGATGGAAATGGCCTTCATTCAAGATTGAGTGTATTTAAATTACAAAACGGCACTCTACTAAGTTTTAGTAGTTCCACCCCATATTGAAATTACATAGAAAGTGTACTTTGCCTAATAGATATGCTTGAGTTTGAATAGTAGAGGACTTAATGCATCTTTATGAAATTAAGATGATCCAGCAGCTAAAAGCTGTAGTAAGTCCTGGGAAGTGGAACTCCACCCATATTGGCAATTAGAAGAAAGTCACACCCTTTTGGTACTATAAAAACTGCCTTGAATGTTTCCTATTTATGTGCCCTTAAAATATAAGGAGTCTATAATTTATTTTTTAACCAAGGAAAAACTTAAGTCTCAAGCAATTTTCATAGCATAAGTTTGAATAACTCACTTTGCTGTTGAGCCTACATCATACTGGAAACAAGGTAAGAAATCCATTTTTTGATTGCTAATTGGGTTCTGAATTTTACTTTTAAAATTAAGTTTAGTAACTATTTTCAAAAATACTGTTTGGAATGTGAATCAATTTCCCTCATTTAAAATGTTCTCTACATTTTATACTTTCAGTAAATTTTGAGTGCATATATATCCACTAAACATTGTGTTGAATTCATATAATCTCAAATCTGGAATATCTTGGTCATTTAGAGTCGATGTTATTTTCACATTTCTGTGGTCAAGGTGAATTTTCTCATGTGTGCCTTTTTGCTTACTTTGTACTTAAAGTTTGTAATGAAATTACAAATGAAATAAGTTAAATGTATGTTTACTATAAATAGTATTAAAAAGAAACTATTAGACTGAAGTTCTGTTGTAATATACCCATCCACTGGCTTAACTTTTTTTCTATCACAGTATGGAGAGTGTGAAGGCAGAAAACATTTCAATCTCTGTCTACAATTCTGAAAAAAAAAAAAAAAGACTTTCTTATTGAGCTAATTAAATGTAAAATCTTTCCAAAATTGATGCCTTCATTTTGCATTTAGTGTGACTAAACAGTTCTGAAGAAATGCTGATGTGCTTCATTATTCATTACATTATTCATTGCCATAGACTTTGCTGGGGGCTTTGGATAATTTAGGGTATATAGAGTATACTTTTTATAAAGTGCAAACAGCTCTGAATCCCAAATACATCTGCCCACAAAAGTTTGGATAAGGAATTATAGAACTGTACAGAACATGCAGGATTAATGGTTATGTTGTTTTGGGTTAATGGAAAACCTGTCACTGTGATCCTTTATTGATTTGATACTTAAGTTTCCCGTCTTTTTAGGCTGAAGCAGCCACAAGAAAAAAGGTATGACCCACATTTTTTGTATACTGTGGCTATACTTAACACTCAAAATAGTTGTACTCCATTGAAGGAAATATTCACTCATCCCAGGGATACAGTATAATCAATTCTTTAGAGGTGATTGGTTTAGTACTTAGAGGAACATTGACTAATCCGATCCCATAGGAAAAGCTGATATTGGCATGAAGTAAAGAAATTATTAAAAAGAAATGCCTATTGATTGTGTCTCTTGTGATTGTCTATTGAATTAGTAATCCAGCAAAATAAGTTTTGCTTTAAAAATAGACTCCAGGAGTTAGAGTATACTTAAATCAAAAACTTGTCTGACTTGAGAACTTTATGGAGTGTTTCTTGGTAGCTTTGGTAACTATGGCTAGCAACCCTTGAAAGGTGGTTGTGGGTTTGTAGTGATCAAGGGAAAGATTTTTTTTTTCTATTTTAAAAATCACTTGGTGCTTCAGTAGTACACAGGAAATAAATTGCTCTTTATCATACATAAATAACCTCATAATTTAGACTTTTAAAAATTTTTAATTTTATTGATTATTTTTAAAAATTTGACCAGAAAGAGAAAGGGAGGTGAAAACAAGCCACCAAGTCTGGGACTAGAACTGCAGTCAGCCATGTGAGAGTCCAGCACCTTAACCACTATGCACCTGCCAGCCCCCTTTTATAACGTTTTAGTAAGTGCTAGGATGGATTATGAAGGAGAGAAAAGTCATAACGTTTTACAAGGTTACTATGTAGGTAGATAACCAAAACATGAAATGACAGGAGTACAGCTGAGTGCTTTTTTCTGAATTCTCACTACACAACTTAAGAGTATCTGTCAACTAATAATAGAACCATTGACATGAAAACAGAACTTAAGAACCTCTCTAGGATGCCATTCATCCCCTCTTAACACTAACCAAAACCAATTTGTAGGAATGCCAAAATGTCGGGTTTATTATCCTATTCTCCCCACTGGAGTAAATGCTAGGGCAAGTCACAGCCAGTAGAGGGAGCAATGACAAAGTCACCAGGAAATTTTTAGTGTAGAGCATCTATACCAACTACCTGATCCTCTATCAGCTCTAAATGATTTATTTGGGAAAGCTTTCTTGTAACTTTACTTTTGCCTTCCTAATTAGGCAAAATCCTTTCCCTTTTCAGTTTCTGGATCCATTTAATTAGCTTTCAGTGGAGCTTACCCTATAGGTACTCAGTAAACCATACAAATATGTTTAGGTTCCAGGACTTACTAGAAAATGCTCAAGATGTTACTCTTGTTCTCTGCCTACATAGTACATCTCAAGTATGAAGTAGCAAAGCTGGGAATGTGAGAAGAGTGTAGGAGAAAATGCAGAAAAAAGGCGTAAGTTGGTCATCTACAGATGACTTGTTATGGAGTGAAACCATTTCAATAGTGATTTATTTCATAGCATTACTAAGGCTTTTTTTTTTTTTTTTTTGAGAGAGAGGTTTTTGCTATAGGGTGCATGCGCTCGCCAGAAAGGCAGAGACACAAAGTGAGAAATCACCCCCTAGGGGGATTGGCCATGCCGTAATCCATTCTCCAGCCTCTCAGGATCTTGGGCACGCATGCCTAGTGTGAGTCACCAGGTCCAGGACTCGAACTGCGGTCGACTACATGGGAGTCCAGCGACATAGCCATTACACTAACTGCTGGTTCTGCATTACTAAGGCTTTTAAATGATCTTAAAAGCTTGATTTTTGTCAAGTTTGCTGACTTGGGCCTTAAGTAGACAGTATCTTATGATCAAAAAGTTAATGCTCAGTTTTCTTAATTTTCTTAGCCTAGGGTGCCAGAAGACAGACGGTGTGGTGGTTAAAGGTGCTGGATTCCCACATGGCCAACTGCAATTTCAATCCCAGACCTGACAGCTTGCTTTCTTGCTTTCCTTGTCTCTGGTCAGGTTTTTTAAAATAATAAATAGAATTGAATAAATAAGTCATTCTTTAATAATTTCTGGGGCCAACAGGTGGTTCGGTGGATTCCCACAGGCCAACTAAAGTTCAAATCTTGGACCTGGCAGTTTGCTCTCTCTCTTAATCTGTCCTTCTCTAGTCAAGTTTTAAAATAAAGTTAAATAATTAGAAAAAATAGTTTCCTTAGCCTTAATTTTGCAATTTTAAGAACTGAAAATGAGGGGCCAGCAGGTAGCGTGATGGTTAAGGCACTGGACTCCCATATGAGTAACTGCACTTTTGAGCCCCAGGCCTGGCAGCTTGAAAACTACTCTGGTCATTGTGTGTGTGTGTGTGTGTGTGCGCGCGCGCGCGCGTGTGCACCCAAAATCCTGAGAAGGGATTGCAATGTGGCTATCTCCTCTGGAGGGTGATTTCTCATTTTCCCTCTGTCTCTCTGGTGAGTACATGCACCATATGACAAAATTTTTATTTTTTAGAATTATTTGACTCCATTTGTTATTTTTTTAAATTTGACCAGAGAGAGAGGGAAAGTGAGAAAGTAAGTCACCAGGTCTGGGACTTAAAACACAGTCAGCTATATGGGAATCAAGTGCCTTTAACCACCACACCACCTGCCAACCTGACAAAACTTTTTTAAAAATTGGATAAGCTTTTGGATTGTAGCAATTAAGGATTAATGCATACAATGGGATGCAAAAGTCAAAGGGAAACCGTCCTGGGCTGAATAAGTGTCTAAACAGTGGCCTGCCTGGAATTTACATACTTGCATTACCTGCTCTATACTATTTTGCCCCCCCACCATTTTACATTACAAAAATGGAAAGAACATAGACTTTCTTTTTGAAGTGCAACTTGTCACTAAGAATATTAACTTTTTTAAGGTACCTTGATGGTATTCATTGAATCTGGGAATACTGGCCTTCTAATAGTTAGGAACTTGTCTTTTGAAAAGTAAGGCACTAAAAGTGTGCTAAATAACTTTTTTTAAAAAGTGTTTTTCTTGGGGGAAAATAGATTCTTGAGTTTAACACAGGTGTATGGAGTGTTTCTTGGTAGCTTTGGTAACTATGGCTAGCAACCCTTGAAAGGTGGTTGTGGGTTTGTAGTGATCAAGGGAAAGATTTTTTTTTTCTATTTTAAAAATCACTTGGTGCTTCAGTAGTACACAGGAAATAAATTGCTCTTTATCATACATAAATAACCTCATAATTTAGACTTTTAAAAATTTTTAATTTTATTGATTATTTTTAAAAATTTGACCAGAAAGAGAAAGGGAGGTGAAAACAAGCCACCAAGTCTGGGACTAGAACTGCAGTCAGCCATGTGAGAGTCCAGCACCTTAACCACTATGCACCTGCCAGCCCCCTTTTATAACGTTTTAGTAAGTGCTAGGATGGATTATGAAGGAGAGAAAAGTCATAACGTTTTACAAGGTTACTATGTAGGTAGATAACCAAAACATGAAATGACAGGAGTACAGCTGAGTGCTTTTTTCTGAATTCTCACTACACAACTTAAGAGTATCTGTCAACTAATAATAGAACCATTGACATGAAAACAGAACTTAAGAACCTCTCTAGGATGCCATTCATCCCCTCTTAACACTAACCAAAACCAATTTGTAGGAATGCCAAAATGTCGGGTTTATTATCCTATTCTCCCCACTGGAGTAAATGCTAGGGCAAGTCACAGCCAGTAGAGGGAGCAATGACAAAGTCACCAGGAAATTTTTAGTGTAGAGCATCTATACCAACTACCTGATCCTCTATCAGCTCTAAATGATTTATTTGGGAAAGCTTTCTTGTAACTTTACTTTTGCCTTCCTAATTAGGCAAAATCCTTTCCCTTTTCAGTTTCTGGATCCATTTAATTAGCTTTCAGTGGAGCTTACCCTATAGGTACTCAGTAAACCATACAAATATGTTTAGGTTCCAGGACTTACTAGAAAATGCTCAAGATGTTACTCTTGTTCTCTGCCTACATAGTACATCTCAAGTATGAAGTAGCAAAGCTGGGAATGTGAGAAGAGTGTAGGAGAAAATGCAGAAAAAAGGCGTAAGTTGGTCATCTACAGATGACTTGTTATGGAGTGAAACCATTTCAATAGTGATTTATTTCATAGCATTACTAAGGCTTTTTTTTTTTTTTTTTTGAGAGAGAGGTTTTTGCTATAGGGTGCATGCGCTCGCCAGAAAGGCAGAGACACAAAGTGAGAAATCACCCCCTAGGGGGATTGGCCATGCCGTAATCCATTCTCCAGCCTCTCAGGATCTTGGGCACGCATGCCTAGTTTGAGTCACCAGGTCCAGGACTCGAACTGCGGTCGACTACATGGGAGTCCAGCGACATAGCCATTACACTAACTGCTGGTTCTGCATTACTAAGGCTTTTAAATGATCTTAAAAGCTTGATTTTTGTCAAGTTTGCTGACTTGGGCCTTAAGTAGACAGTATCTTATGATCAAAAAGTTAATGCTCAGTTTTCTTAATTTTCTTAGCCTAGGGTGCCAGAAGACAGACGGTGTGGTGGTTAAAGGTGCTGGATTCCCACATGGCCAACTGCAATTTCAATCCCAGACCTGACAGCTTGCTTTCTTGCTTTCCTTGTCTCTGGTCAGGTTTTTTAAAATAATAAATAGAATTGAATAAATAAGTCATTCTTTAATAATTTCTGGGGCCAACAGGTGGTTCGGTGGATTCCCACAGGCCAACTAAAGTTCAAATCTTGGACCTGGCAGTTTGCTCTCTCTCTTAATCTGTCCTTCTCTAGTCAAGTTTTAAAATAAAGTTAAATAATTAGAAAAAATAGTTTCCTTAGCCTTAATTTTGCAATTTTAAGAACTGAAAATGAGGGGCCAGCAGGTAGCGTGATGGTTAAGGCACTGGACTCCCATATGAGTAACTGCACTTTTGAGCCCCAGGCCTGGCAGCTTGAAAACTACTCTGGTCATTTGTGTGTGTGTGTGTGTGCGCGCGCGCGTGTGCACCCAAAATCCTGAGAAGGGATTGCAATGTGGCTATCTCCTCTGGAGGGTGATTTCTCATTTTCCCTCTGTCTCTCTGGTGAGTACATGCACCATATGACAAAATTTTTATTTTTTAGAATTATTTGACTCCATTTGTTATTTTTTTAAATTTGACCAGAGAGAGAGGGAAAGTGAGAAAGTAAGTCACCAGGTCTGGGACTTAAAACACAGTCAGCTATATGGGAATCAAGTGCCTTTAACCACCACACCACCTGCCAACCTGACAAAACTTTTTTAAAAATTGGATAAGCTTTTGGATTGTAGCAATTAAGGATTAATGCATACAATGGGATGCAAAAGTCAAAGGGAAACCGTCCTGGGCTGAATAAGTGTCTAAACAGTGGCCTGCCTGGAATTTACATACTTGCATTACCTGCTCTATACTATTTTGCCCCCCCACCATTTTACATTACAAAAATGGAAAGAACATAGACTTTCTTTTTGAAGTGCAACTTGTCACTAAGAATATTAACTTTTTTAAGGTACCTTGATGGTATTCATTGAATCTGGGAATACTGGCCTTCTAATAGTTAGGAACTTGTCTTTTGAAAAGTAAGGCACTAAAAGTGTGCTAAATAACTTTTTTTAAAAAGTGTTTTTCTTGGGGGAAAATAGATTCTTGAGTTTAACACAGGAAGAAATTGTCCTGCCTATTAACACTTATATAGCAAAGGAGGCTACAGAAGGTAGTTGCTGACTAGCAGCCTCACAGCAAATTGGATTGAGAATTGAGAACTCTAAAAGTGCACTGAATTAAGCCTGACCTTAATGCTAAAAAATGTTAGTTCTAGTGTACCTTAGATGTTTTAACTCATAAAGAGGCATTCTGAAGTCACAAATTATACAAATCCAAAATTCTTGAGACTAATGGGGACTACAAAAGTGCCAGAAGGCATGGCAGAATTGATCCCTGAGGTGCTGGGTATTTGGGGAGTCTTTATGTGAAGGTTTAGGGTAAGCTTTCATATTACAGTAATTAAGGGTTAATTTCTAGGAACAGGCTGCATAAGTCAAAAGGGAACCTAATTTAAATAGGACTAGCAAGTCCTGGGCTAAATGGATCTCTTTTAACAATGGCCTGCCTGAAAGTAGAATTACATAATATCAAACCAAGAGTGACAGCCACATTTTAGGACTGGAAGCAGTATACCAGGCACACTACAACAAAATGTTGATGGCTCCTTTGACTAAAAATTTCTGAACTAGTAGCAAAATGATGGTCAAGTTCTATGTCTTAGCCACAGTGCACTGCATCTGCAACTTAAGATAAATGAGAGATTTACTTTTCAAATAGAGTTCAAAATGCTGTTTGGACATCTCCCACCTCCATTTGTCATATTAGCATCCTGATCTGGGTACTCAAAAGAGCGAGTTTTGGTTTCAGCAATGCCTCTTCATCCTGGCTCTCAAGTCTGATTTTAAACATTGTTATTTTATGAGTTAACAGTGGATTATATTCTGCCTTTCAATTTATCACTATTTCTCAGTCATCATCTCCGATCTGATAAATGCTGACCATGTTTGGTTTTGCTTCAGTGTGTGTGTTTTAGACTTCCCTTTCCACAGCTTAAAATCCTGGTTATCCTCAAAGGTTCTACTCAAGTCATACTTCATTCCTAAAATTAAAAAAACAAACTCCTAAAGCCCCTTAATATCACTGTCCTCCAAGGTGCAGTGAAGTCCCCTCACATTTACTGTTGACTGTTTTATATAATTTCAAACCTAGTAAAATTGTAGAATTTGTGTTTCTTAATGGGCTAAAAGCAATACTAGCATAATTCAATAAATACTGATTAACAAGAGATGGAGGGAACCAGCAGTTAGCGTAATGGCTATGTCGCTGGACTCCCACGTAGTCAACCGCAGTTTGCGTCCCGGACTCGGTGGCTTAAAACTCACGCCGGGCACGTGTGCGTGCCCGCCCAAGATCCTGAGAGGAGAATGGAGAAGGGATTACAGTGTGACCATGCCTCCGGGGGGTGATTTCTCACTTTCTGTCTGTCTGGCAAGCGCACGTGCCCTATAGCAAAAACCTCACCAAAGAAATAAAAATTTAAAAAAAGAGATGGAAAGAACTTAGTATTTCATAAAAGCAAAGCACTGTAGACTTCTGAATTTCACAAACTTGGTTAACTGCGTGGATTACTGAAGAAAGTTTTAAGCGTAACCTTGGACCAAAACCTTAGATGTGAAGCCAGGAAATTCAAATTAACTTTATATATTTACTTATTTTAATTTGACCAGAGAGGGACAGTGAGAAAGTGAGAAAGCATGCTGCCAGGTCCAGGACTCAAACTGCAGACAGCCTTGTGGGAGTCTAGCGTCCTTCACCACCATGCCACCTGCCAGCCCCAGGAAATTCAAATTAAATGGTAGACTAAGCCCAAGTATAATTGGAAAGGTAAATGTTACCCAAAAAAATCGGGTCTTGCAAAGTCAAAAACAGTTGTAAGCTGTGCACACTTTCTTCAGTATAGATCAAGAGTTAATGTCACTGTCTCCCAAGGCTAAGCAGTTTCCCTTTCTCCTGCTTCCTCTTGGCCTGTCCTTATTCTATCTTTCTTTCTGAAACTTGATTCTGAAGAATCCTTAAATCACTCTATATTGTAGTGATATGGCCTCAGAATCCCTATAAATTTCTCAATGGAATTAAGAAATTTGGTTCTTTTTGTCAATTACCCATAAAAGGATTCATATATAAAGATTTCCAGAGCAAAGAGGCTGGATAGTATATTATCTCAAGTTGGGAAATGGCCTTAGACATTACTTCAGGATCTTGACCCTGATTTCGATTGATAGAGCACTAACTGGTTTAAACAATTTGCTGAAAGCTGAGACAGTATATTTAGTACTCCAAGTCCCGTCCCACAAGCAGTCCTATTCCTTTCGATGTCAGAAATTATTCCACCTCTTTGTTATCAGATGCTGAAGTATTCTTTTTTTTTTTTTTTTGGAGAGGTTTTCGCTATAGGGCGTGTGTGCTCGCCAGACAGAGACATAGAGACAGAAAGCAAGAAATCACCCCCCAGGGGGGATGGTCAAACTGTAATCCCTTCTCCATTCTCCTCTCAGGATCTTGGGCACGCACGCACACGTGCCCGGTGTGAGTTTTAAGCCACCCGGTCTGGGACGCGAACCTCGGTCAACTATGTGGGAGTCCAGCGACATAGCCATTACGCTAACTGCTGGATCCCAGATGCTGAAGTATTCTTGAATTAACTGCTACATTTCTGCTTTGCTTCAGCATGTACTAAGTGCATGCTTATGACACTACATGTTGTGTTTAAGCTTTGTGTTTTTATTTAGCGACATAAATAACTTCAGAACAACTGCTTTTTAAAAAAAAACTTTTTGACATTTCTTCTAGGATGCCCGATATGCAAGTATACATACCTTAATAAATGTGAATAAATGTTAGTGAAATCCTAGCCACATAGGTTAGATGTGAGATACAGTCTGCTTCTCCAATTATATTTGGCTTATTTTATTGTTCCCAGAGTAGTAACCTCAAGGGTTCATACCTTTGCTACCTATTTTGAGGGAAAAGGTGAGGCCATAGAAATACCTGATCTTGGGAGCAGCAGATGTGATGAGTACATTGCTGGACTCCCATGTACTCGACCACTGTTCAAGTCCCAGACCCAGTGGTTTAAAACTCATGCCAGGTGCAGTGCGTGCATGCCCAAAACCCCAAGAGGAGAATGGAGGAAAAGGAATTGTGGAGTGGCTAACTCCCCTGGGGGGTTGGTGGTGGTGGTGGTGGTGATTTCTCGCCTTCTGTCTGGTGAGTGCACATGCCCTATAGCAAAACCTCAAAAAAAAAAAAAAAAAAAGGCGGGGGGGTACTGACAGGTGGCATGGTGGTTGGGGTGCTGGACACTCCCACATGGCCGACCATGGTTTGAGTCCCTGACCTCGTGGCTTGCTTTCTCACTTTCTCTGTCTCTCTGGTCAAATTAAAATGAATAAATTAATAAATATTTTTTTAAAAAGGAGGCAGGTCCAGATGTTAAATTCAAGTCTTTTGATGGCAAATTCTTGCTTACTTTACTATCACATTGCTTTTTTAAAGACAGCCTGCCTTTTCTAGTTGGCAGATTAATGAGAAAATGACAAATCTGACTCAAGTGAACACCACCTGTAATATCTACCTGATGCCACCAGGGTGTCCCATGGTGCTGTCTTTGATTCATGTTCTTACCCTGGGAGCTGGAGGCTGTTCAGAGCAGAAGTTCGTCTAGTCACAGTGGCGGCCATGGCCCAGAGCCCAGCAGCAAGAAAGTAGGGTGTTTAGCTTCTTGGCTTTTCAGTGTGCAGTGTACAGCCAGCTTTCAGAAAAAATCCTGCCCTCTTTGACCCCTACCAGTCATACTGCCCCCATGGGAGGATAGCAGGTCACACAATAGCCAGGATCTGGCTAGTCACTCAGTAACTAGATAACAGCCCCCCAACCCTTGCCCCCAAATGCCCCATAGCAGCAAAGGAAAGAATCTTATAAATAATTATAGACATCCATATAGAATGTTTAAGGAACACAGGAAAGGATGTGGGGGATGAGTAAAAGTCTACAAATACCTGCATTTGTTTTGATAGCTGAGCATACATGTAAACACATTTGTATTAGTAAACTAAGACAAAAGCAAAGCCAAGTTTGTTTTGCCCACTTTAGATAGATGAGTTTTTAAAAGCCAATGTGTGGTATCTTCCCACTTTTCAATTTGCAGTAAAAGTACACTCTCCTTAGCCTAGGTATCAGTTTTTATGTGCAGCAATCATAGATAGTAATCTATAGTGTCAGAACTATCACGTGATAACCAGTGAGATGAAGTCTCTAATACTAAAGAGAGCAAATAATCCCTTTAAATATTTGCATCCTTCCCTGTTTCTTAAACATTTTTTATATGGGTGTCTATTTACAAGGTTTTAATTTTTCCATGGGAGAAGATCCTTAAAAGTATCCCCAGTGGTTAGTCTAGCTCCTGGCATTTAGTAAGTTCTTAATATTTGTTTACTGACGTAGCAATGTTTCCACAGTTGTTCTGGAATAATTCTGTACATAAACCATTTTTCTGTGGAGAGTCTCCATGTTACAAAGGTCGGTGTGAGACCAGATGGCATAATGGTTATGTTACTGGACTCCCACGTAGTTTGCCCATGGTTTAAGTCCCAGATCTGGCAGTTTAAAACTCAGACCAAGTGCGTGCATGCCAAAAATCCCAAAAGGAAAATGGAGGAGAAGGGATTGCTGTGTGACCATCCCTCCTGAGGGGGGTGGGGTGGTTGTGTGATTTCTCACTTTTTGTCTCTGTCTCTGTCTCTCTCGCAAGCGCATGCACCCTATAGCCAAAAATATCTTTACAAAAGACAACAAAACAACCGTCTTTATCTTCAAACTGAATAAAATTAATTAGGCGACCAGCTGGTGGCATGGTGGTTAAGGCTGGTAGATCTCCATGACCAACTGCATGTTTGAGTACTGGACCCGGCAGCTTAAAAAACATGCTGGGCAAGTGCGTGCATGCCTAGAATCCTGAAAGAATGAAGGTGTGACCTAGCCATCTCCCCTGGAGGAGTGCCTTCTCACTATGCTGTTATCTCAACAAGCACACATGCCCTAGAGCAAAGTTAAAAATTAAAATCTCTATATATAAACTGGGGAAATTAAGCCTTGGAGTGGGCCTTCTGGGTGGGCCTTTTAAAATTTTCAATACAGGGACCGGCAGATTGCATAATGGTTATGTCACTGGACTCCCACTTAGTCAACCGAGATTCAAGTCCCAGACCCAGTGACTTAAAACACGCCAGGTCTGTGTGTATGCGTGCCCAAAATCCTGAGGAGAATGGAGAAGGGATTGTGGTGTGGCCATCCCCGCGGGGGGTGATATTACTCTTTCTGTCCTAGTGAGTACATGTGGCCTATAGCAAAAATCTCTCTTAAAAAAAAAGAAAAGAAAAAGAAAATCTTTAATACATCATTCTAGGTTAGAATTCTCAACATGGCCTGAATGTGGGGCTATATCTGAGCTGTTTGGCTTTAGTTGTCATGTGATATCGCTATGATGGTATTTACCAGAGTTCTTTAAGTTACTAATTTAAGAGTAATAAAGACTACAAAATTAAATACAAGACTACTAAATTAAGAGTAAACTACTGATTGGAGACATTGGACTTCTAGTGCCCCTTTCCCTCTCTCCTTCCTGTTTTCTCAGGTGAGTTTCCATCACAAACCTCCTAACCCACGGTTTTAAGGAGAGCATAGTGGAACAAATCCTAAGTCTACCTTTTTTTTTTTTCTTAAGAAATTTTTGCTATAGGGTACATACACTCACTGGAAAGACAGAAACAGAAGGAAAGAAATCACCCCGTAAGAGGGATGTCCACACCACAATCCCTTCTCCTCCATTCTCTTCGTGGGATTTTGGGTACTCATGAGCCTCGCATGAGTTTTAAGCCACTGGGTCTAGGACTCTAACTGCAGTCAACTACATGAGAGTCTAGTGATGTAGCTATTACGCCATCTGCTGGTCCCAAAATCTACCTTAATAGTCAATTTTACCTTTGAATTTTCTCAGTTCTCTGTCACAAATGTAAAATCAACCCTTATCCCATTTTTCTTATCAGCTAAATAAACTTTTGTGCATATGGGGCTTCCTCATTTTTCACGTTTTGCGAAATATTCTTTACAGGAGACTGTGATTGAGTTACTATAGAACTAAAAGTTATTTGTTCTTTTTTTTTTTTTTTTTTTAGAGGTTTTCACTATAGGGCGCGTGCGCTCGCCAGACAGAGAGAGACATAGAGACAGAAAGCGAGAAATCACCCACCAGGGGGGATGGTCACGCCGCAATCCCTTCTCCTCCATTTTCCTCTCAGGATCTTGGGCACGCATGCACACGCGCCCAGCGTGAGTTTTAAGCCACTGGGGTCCGGGACACGAACTGCGGTCGACTACGTGGGAGTCCAGCGACATAGCCATTACACTAACTGCTGATTCCCAAAGTTATTTGTTCTTAATGCTGCTCAAAACCCTGAGAGGAGAATGGAGAAGGGATTGTGTGGTGGTCATCCTCTCCATGGGGGTGCTTTTTCACTTTCTCTTTCTGTCCTAGGAAAGCATACGTGCCCCATGGCAAATTAAAAAAAAAAGAAAGAAAGAAAAAGTAAAAAAAAAAAAAGTTCTGATATAAAGTCCTCTTGTCCCTAAGAAGTATCACCTAGAGGGTTTTTTGTTCCATATTATTTATCTAATTAAATAAATTGGCTTGAAAATATTCTTTGGTATGTAAGGAATAAGCATATTGTGCCTTTTTCATCTACAGTGCAAACTATTAAAAGGCAGAAATGTATTCTAAACCCCACAGTATCTGTTACTGGGCTACTTTATATACTTTATATACTACTATATACCTGATACTCAGAATTTTCACTGGCTTGGGTTAACAATACTTGCCATCTGTTCCCTAAACATTTATTGCTGAATGAAAGAAGAAAGTGAAAGGAGAGGTGGGGAGAAAGAGGAAGCTGGGGAAATAGGAGGAAACAGCTGGAAGCTGAGGGGTGAGACTTACAGAAGGTCAGTAAAACAAAGAACTAGCAGAGATCAGGGTCAGGCCCTAGGGGGTAGAGGGCTAATAAACGTGTCAGCTAGTTGAGTAGAGCTTTGTGTATCTTTGACTAAAGGTAAGTCAAAGAAGAATCTAGATTCTTCCCTGTGTACCTTAGAAGTTATTCACCAGACCAAAATCTATCCTGCCCTCTAGGAATTCTGGTCTTGTTCCTTCAGGTCTAGCAGAGAGCTTGCTGCCACTGCTCAGGCAACCAAGGGAGAAGTGCTTCAAGTAGTATTTGTGCACAGCAGCAGGTAAGCTTGATGTATTATTCATTGCTTAAAGAATAAATGCTGAGAATTATTTTTTTAAGTAATTATTTAATCCATTTGTTGTTATTTTTTAATTTGACGAGACAGAGAAAGAGAGAAAGGGAAAGTGAGAAAGTAAGCTGCCAGGTCTGGGACTCAAACTGCAGCTGGCCATGTGGGAATCCAGTGCCTTTAACCACCACATCACCTGCTGACCTCAAGAATAGCTGTTGTTTCTATGTAAAGTTTTTAACAAACATCTCATCAGACCCCTTCGCCTGTGTTTATGCCTAGATTGAGAACCCAATATAGAACTTGAGGCAGTTTCTTTCTTGCTTGCTTGCTTGCTTGCTTGCTTGCTATAGGGCACGTGCGCTCACCAGACAGACAGAGAGACAGAAAGTGAGAAATCACCCCCCCAGGGGGGATGGCCACACTGCAGTCCCTTCTCCTCCATTCTCCGCTCGGGATCTCAGGCACGCACACACACGCGCCCGATGTGAGTTTTAAGCCACCAGGTCCAGGATTCGAACCACAGTCGACTACATGGGAGTCCAGCAACATAGCCATTACGCTAACTGCTGGTCCCAAGGCAGTTTCTGATTCAGATTTCTTAGGGTCAAGAAACACCCTTTAAAGCGGTTAAGTCCCATGTCCCAGAGCTTTAGCTAGATCTTGACTGTTTTGGCCTTGTTGCCATCTATTGGCATTGCTTTCCAGAGTAGAGCAGCCTTCCCAAAGCTTAGGCTAACTAGTCTAATGACTCCACATCAATGTCTTTGGTCACTGCTGCTTACTTACTTCCCTCATCCAGGGAACATACCACCTAGATTTCTTAATGCCTGTTTTATTATTTCTTGTTTTCTCTGCTTCCAAGAATGGAGGAGCCTTCTGGTGAAGAAAAAATTGCCCCAGTGAAGAAGAAACTGAAGAGAGATATCTTTTTGGAATTTGGGTAAAGAGTATATGTTTGATATATCTGTGTTTTTGCCCTGCTCCTGCTATTTACAAGAACATTTGGGAAGGCATTAATAATGAGTAGATTTGGGGGGTGAGGGTTCAGACATGAAAAGCATTTTTAGTTTGTGGGGTTTTTTTTTTTTTGATAATGCAGACAGGTAGCACAATGCTGTTTAGTGTTTACATACCTCTTTTATCCAGTGGAATGTATTTGGGATAGAGGCTATAGCCACTGAGAAAAATTTTCATCTCTGAACCAAACTAACTATATGTAAGGATTTCTTTTTTTCTTTTCTTTCTTTCTTTCTTTTTTTTTTTTTGACAGCTAGCACAATGTAGATGTAACCAAGCTTGGTAGTTAGATTCAAGCCCACCAAGTTTGTGTGACCTGTTAAGTGCTAACTTCTTTTTCAAGCGCAGTCATTACCCTAGGCCTGGGGCATTTGAGGGCAGTGAGGAACAGGTGTCCAAAGGAGAAATGTTGGTGGCCGAGAGTATGTTTTCTAGTTGTATTGAATTTCTTACTTGGTGTATTTTTGACCTGTCTTATTTTCTTTCCTTCTTGTGGCCTATGCTATTTTGCCTGCTATTTGTTGGGTATTTCCCTCTTATCATTCAAGAGTTGTAAAATGGAAGTTAGTATTTCTTTTCTTTTTTCTTTCTTTTCTCTCTTGTTTTTTCTTTCTTTCTTTTTTTTTTTTTTTTTTTTTTTTTAATCGTCAGAGGGTACATGAGAGAGAGAATCCCCAGTGGGCTGTGGTCACACCACCACCTTTCCTCCATTTCTCCATCCCATCAGAATTTTGCCCATATGTTGTCCATATCTTGGTTCCCAGTGCATAGCGCTTAGTTACTGTGCTGGCTGATCCTGAATTACTATTTCTACACAAATGCTTTATGGATGAAGAGGATAGGTTCAGCATGGACTTTTACCAGCACGTTTCAGGAAGAATTAAGGTAATAAATACGTTTCCATGTCTTTGGAGTCTTCTATTTGACTCTAGGAAATAATTGAGGGTTTGGTCAGTCAGTGGCATGATGGTTAAGGCAACTGAATTCCACATCAGCGACTGTGCAGTTCAAGTCCTAGACCTGGAGGCTTGAAAACCCCGGGAGCCAGCAGGTGGTGTAGATGTTCAAGTGGCTGGATTCCACATGGTGGACTGTACCCTGCAGCTTTAAAGTTACACTGGGCATGTGTGCTTGTGTGCCCAAAATCCTGAGAGGAAAATGGAGGAGAAGGGATTGCAGTGTAGCCATCCCTATTGGGGAGTAATGTCTCCCTTTCACTCTACTTTCACTCTCATGAGTGCATGCACCCTATAGCAAGACTTAAAAAAAAGGAAAAGGAAAACACACCAGAGCTGTGAGTGGGTGCCCAAAATCCTGACAGGAGTATGGAGGGGAAGGGATTGTGGAGTGGCCATAACCCCTGAGGGCTGCTTTCTCACTTCCCTTTTTCTCCCTCTGGTAAGGATACATGCCCTATAGCAAATTTAAAAACAAGCATACCCCCTCCACAAAAAAAAAAAAAAAAAAAAAAAAAGAATTAAGGGTTTTAATTAAGAGTCCTCTACCACCAGTTGAACTCAATGTTTACTATGAAAATGGTATATTGTTCCCTGTTCCTTTGTTCTCCATAACTGTGTTCTATGTTCTGCCTGTTAAGGAACTTAAACTAGGCATTCAGAGAAAAAAAAAAAATCTTCATCGTTTCCGCTTTGTCACCTTGCCAGTTAAAACAGAAATAACTAATGATGATGCTTTAGATGGTAGAATTGAAACACAAACCCAGCTTTTGACCACATGGGTCACAAGCAAGTGGCTTTAAGCCTAGTGTGGTTATCCAGCTGGGAGGTGGGGGTAGAAGACAGAAATGACTTCTACTTTCCTCCCAGAGAAGCTGTTATGTTTTGTTTTGGTGGGGGGCGAGGGAGTGTGGTTCATTTTGGACTGGTAAGAATGTACCTTCTTTTCTCTGATTGCATTAAGTCTGATATTAAAGGGGTAACAGTCCTTTTGGCCAGTGTTTTGGTGTTTCAAAATATTGAGCCTTGGGTTTTACTTGTAGATTTCTTGTCAGTTCTAGGGTTTTTTGCATGAACATTTAGCCCATAAACTTGCCCTTTTGAAGCTGCTGCTAACTATTCTCTAATCAAAATTTTTTTATAAAAATAATTATTTAATTTTATTTATTCATTCATTTACTTTAATTTGACCAGAGAGAGACAGAGAGAAAGTGAGACAGCAAGCCACTAGGTCCGGGACTCAAACCGTGATTGGCCATGTGGGAGTATCCAGCACCTTAGCCACCACAACCACCTCCTGGTCCCATCTAATCAAAGTTTTTATTTGATTTGTTTTTGGTTTGTTGAGCAGTCTTAGCTGCAGACAAATATTTGACAATGGCAAAAATGTTTTCTATTCCTAGGATCCTAAGTCTGGAATCCAAATCTTTAATATAATAATGGAGTTTAAAAATTCTCTCCAAACTAGAAAGAAAACGTTCTGTTGTCTAATATTTACTTGTCTTTAGAAAAACAGACTTTAGCAGCCGGTAGGTGGCGTGGTAGTTAAGGCGCTGGACTCACACATCATGAACTACTATTTGAGTCTTGGACCTGGAGGTTTGCTTTCTCACTTTCCCTCTCTCTCTGTCTCTCTCCATCTGTCTCTCTCTGGTCAAATTAAAAACTAAAAACAATAAATAGGGGCCACCAGGTGGTGTGGTGGTTAAGGGTGCTGGACTCCATATGGTCGACCACAGTTCAAGTCCTGGATCTGGCAGCTTGCTTTCTAACTCTCTCTCGCTCGCTTTCTGGTAAAATTAAAAATAAATAAATATTTTTAAAAATAATAAAACAAATTTTTAAAAATATTTTAATGGACATCTTCCTTTATCATGTGTCATTAGCCTCATGGCCATTTACCTTAGGGTTCTTTCCAGAGGGACTGGAGAAAACCTGTTACTTTGAGAAAAAGTGAGAGGAACAATAAACTGGTTCAGAGGTGACATACAGAGTTCCTAGCCTCAAGGTTAATGTAGAACTACTCAACAGCACCAATAAAAGTATTTACTTGAGGGGACAGCAGGTGGCATAGTGGTTAAGGCACTGGACTTATAGGTAGCTGACTGTGGCTAGAGTCCCAGACCTAGTGGCTTGAAACTCATGCCAGGTGTGTGTGCATGCGTGCCCAGAAAATCCTGAGAGGAAAATAGAGGAGAGATTGCAGCATGGCCATCCCCCCAGGGGATGATTTCTTGCTTTCTGTCTCTTTTTCTGTCTCTCTGATAAGTGCATGTGCCCATAAGGGGGGGAAAAAGCACTTGTTATATTTCAAGAAATGTCCTAAATGCTTTACATACATTTCTCATTTAATCCACAGGCTACCCCCTGTGAAATTGCTATTTTGTTCTCATTTTCCAGGTAAGGAAAGTAAGGCCCAGAGAGGTTAAGTGATGGGTGATACAAACTTGAGAGGGGGCAGGAGGAGAGAGGAACTTGAACAGGGTTGGGGAATCTAACTTTTGTTTAGCAGGGTGTAAACACACCATATTTTTGCTTAGACACTGAATATTTCATCTATTCATCATGTTTTTGAAGGTAACACTGTTGATTCACTCACTGGAAGTAGTTTACAGTAATCAAGATGAATTTACTATCTTTAGATATTTGTATTCTTAAACCCCAGTAGATAGTGTGGAAGTTGGCTTGAGGCAGGGCTTGTTTCATTTGTGGTTAAGGATACTGTCTTTCCTAAAGATAAAAATACTTCTAGGGATGAATTATTTGATCATAATGGTTTCATTATATTCCTCTAACAGTTGGAGCTGATTATTTTTGACAGCTTCTTCCAAACTTCTGGACATTTAAATCTGAAGCATTTCATCTGAATTTAAAGGGTTCTTAATTTTTCTTTGTAAGGGAGAGTTTGGTGAACAATCAGGAATTCTAGTATTGTCTATGTAGAGAGATAAAATTAGACACTTCCCTCAAGAAAAGTGATATTTCTGAACCTCAGCTCTTCAGTAATGAGAACTGGACTGTTTTCACTTGACCTCTACTTCCTGTTAGTGAGGAAACCCCTCCCCAGAGGTGCTGTGAGAAAGATTGCTAGGAAAGAGGCTTCTGAAGTTCAGAGTAAAGAAATCCAAGAGTCCAGCAGTGTCATCATTAGAATACTGTATTCATTAACTGCTAGTTTTCATAATCCTGAAGCTTCATTTTTACCACAGTTTGGAAGGCAGCAGAGCCTTTACAGCAGAGGAAGAAAACTAAGGAGACACACTAGAGAGACCTCAAAGTGAGTGTATTAAGGCAGAGACCTGCTATCCACTGAAAACAAAAAGACACTGTGTCCGTGGTCAGAGCAAGAACATAGAGGTTTTAATTTACCTACTTAATTCCTTAGGTTTACATCTTAGTTCTTTCCTTATCTTGCTTGTATCTATAACCTTAGGCTTCCTGAACCATTTTATTTTTCTTTCCAAAAGAAACTAATGGGCATTTACAGAAGACATGGGGGCCACTGTAGCAGTTTAGCCGATGAATGTAGAAGTGTCATCATTTTCAGTCCTTTGCTGTCTTAGGTTGACTGGTTCCCTGGTGTTACCTGCTTCTACCAGATCCAAACTGCAGAACTACTCATTCATCCCCAAGGCCTCCAGGCAGTATTGGATGGGAAATGAGCTCTAAAAGGAACCCAACCAGAGTTTCCCAGCCCCTTCATTCTGGTGCCTAAGGGGAGGAAAGAGCGG
>NW_006159921.1:2095673-2096843 GCF_000334495.1 Tupaia belangeri chinensis
GAGAGGATACACTTGTGTGGTGGATAAAAAGGAAACAGATTGTCAGATTACCTCTTGAGTTTCCATTACCATAGAATTCTGCAAATGTAGTATTTCAATGTGTGTGGATGGGAGAAGTTGGAGATCGCAAACTCAATTAAGAGTGTCTGAAGGGGGCATAAATGGAAGGAGTAAGATTAAGATGGTTTTTGAAAGATGTGAAAGCCTTGAAATAATGTGTCCATCTGAGGAATTTTTAAAAACCAGAATGTATAAAAATATCACTGATACAGTCTGCCCCCTCATTTCCCTGCCACGGAAGATTTCTTGGACTGGAGACACTTGTTTAATAATAGCTTCTCTCTGAAATTCCCAGTAACTACCTCTGTGTAAGGAAAGGATAGAAAGCGTTTAGGATGTCAACATACAGGCTCCTCATCTACAAAGTTCCCGTGGCAGTGACGCCTACACGGAAGACTTGGAACTGCAAACAGAGGCTAGGGTCACCTCAGTGACATCTGACGCTGTCCAACCAGAAGTTCGATTTTTGTTTTGGGGGGTGAAGGAGGCAGACTGTACTAAAGGACTCAATTTTTTGCCTGTACTTTCCCACTTGTTTTCACTTTTTTGGCGGGAGAGGAGGGGTGTTCCGGTAGAATTTCACATCCTATTTGGAGTGGGGGGCGGGGTAGGGTGGGAAAGCTCAGCCCTTCACCCAAGAATAACCCAGTAATGACATCTCTATGCGTGGGAAGTGTCTCCCTCAACACTGGGAGGATCTGAGGCTGCACCCCGGTGGGATTCCCTGCTAGAGCTGGAAGGCCACTCGGGGAAATGCATATCACAGCGAGGTGGCGTAGGGCTCAGCCAACCAGGGATGAGACGCCAGAGGGGAGCAGCTCACGGGCTAAGGCTGCCCCCAATTAGGAGGTGGGGGCTGTGTTGTGCACGAGGGACTGAGGAGCTGGGTGGCCGCCGTGGCCCTTGCCATCATCTGAGGGTCTGGTAGGGACACGACGCGACGGGGCACCGTGTCAGTCACAGGAGACCGCCCAGCTGTGCCCAGCGCCAGACCCTGGCGTCCTCCATCTTCTCTCCTGAGCTCCCCCTGCTCCAGCTGCCTGAGCCACGGACCGCAGCACCACACACCCCCGCGGGGGGGGACGCCGCGCCCCATCCCCGCCCCCGGCC
>NW_006159921.1:2097314-2097723 GCF_000334495.1 Tupaia belangeri chinensis
GCTGCTGAGGTGAAAGGAGGCGGCCTCCCGGGGTGCGGGGGAGAGAGCAGGCCTCGGGGTGAACCCCGGGCCCCCCCCAGCACTCACACGCACACACACACACCCTTCCCTCCCGCCCTGAAGGGGAAGGGAGGAGGCCGGTCGCTGTCACCGGCCACTGCGCGCCAGCCCTGGCCCGCACCGTGGGGTGAGGGGGGTCCCCAGCCCTTCCTGCTCCGAGTCTCCCCCCTGCTCACACTTCATCCATCTTTTGATGGCTCTCCTTTCTTTTCACCTCCCTCTTCTCTCTTTTTGTGTTTGTGCGCGTGTGTGTTGACTTTCTGACCTCGCTCCCACCTCCCTGCGAATAGCGGGTATCCCTGGGTTCCCCGCCACTCCCCCTTCCCGCAGCCCCCCCATGTATACTCCT
>NW_006159921.1:2097733-2121230 GCF_000334495.1 Tupaia belangeri chinensis
CCCCGCCCCCCCCCCTCCCCGCAGCCCCCCCATGTATACTCATTTGGGGGGTCCATCCTCTCCCCAAACTTTTTCACTGGATTTACATTTTTTTCTGTCCCAAGCCTCCGCTGAGCCTTGGCAGCTGCCACCCTCTCCGCTCTGTGCTGCGCTCCCGCGGTCCCATTCAGTCCGGGGAATCCCCCAGCCCGGCCGGGCCAGGCCAGGCCGGGGCGGGGGGACGGAGGGACCGGGGGGGCGGGGGGGCCAGGATCCCGGAGGCCCGACCTTCTCCGCCAGCGATTTTTTCTCTCGCTCAGCTCGAGCGTTTCCTCCAACCGAGTGTGGAGACGGAAAGTGGACGAGCAAACAAAGTCCGCTTACAAAGACCCCAGATGAGTCACTCGTTGGGGGTGTTGGTCTAAGCTCTTTCAAGAAACTTAAGTGACTGTAGCCGATACGTTGGCCGTCTGCCCACCGGCTCTCTAGGTGGAGGACCCCTCCTTGGAAGATCTAGGCTGGAACTTATCCCCCCGCCCGACTTCGTTTCTATCAATATTTGCAAACGAAGCATTTAGCGGACTGTAGTGATGAGCTCACCGGCAAACTTCGGAACCGGAGGAGGTTAGGAAGCTCGTCACTTTTTAAGTGCGTTCTTCCCGCCTCTCTGAGTTATTTTCCTCCTTTGATTTTTTCACTTCGTGAAATCCCAAACGCGTAGTTCTGGCACTTGAGACCTTCCGGCACTAATCAGGATAGATGGCTAATTTTCAAAAAAATTATCTTCCCAGGCACTAGATCTGTCGCGGAGGAATTAATGTAAGGAATTGGATGAATCAAACATTATCTCTTGTGTGGCCCTGGTTTATTGTTTGAAGGCATATATTATTTTCAAATGTGGATGGTTTGACCTTCAAATAGTTGTTGAAATATATTCAGGCTTCTTAAAGCTGAAATACCCAGAATTATGGATGTCATGCACTTTCCTGTTCCTGGATCATTCTGATCCAGTGTTGTGTTGTGCTTTGATGAGCTAGGTAGCAATGTGATAAGTTGACTCAAAATTCCTTTGGGAAAGAAAGGATAACTAGCTGGTATCCAGTTTGTTGTATAGGTGTCAAATGCCTTTTCTAGAAAAAGCTTGCAAGTGGACATTTAAAAGTAGGGATTGATGGACCACCGAAATGATTTTCACGTGTGATAAAAGCCATATTGGTGTTTGTAAACTCAGTAGAGATTCAAAAGAAGAGTTCCTTATGTGTAAGAGAAACCTATAACTCCTCTTTGGAAAGGTAGTTGGCAAACCTTTTGGAATACTTTATTATTTTTTTCCCCTAGATAAAGCAAATGTTAAGTATTTATTGTTCAACTTTTTAATTAGACTTTGCATTATTTAATTTTCAGCTACTAAATTTCTTTTCCACCTGATAGAGAAGTGTGGATGCTAATATTTGGAAGGGTATGAATAGACTGAATCAGTTCCGATTTTAAGTCATTATCCCTGGGGAAATGAAGTTAAACTCTCTTGTTTCCTAGAGCATCCTATTGAAGTTATATTTTAAAATAATACCTGCTTGCTTTCCAGATAATTTGATGGAAAGTGAAAGCCATAGCCTTAAAATGTTTGATGAATGGTTCTCCTAACAGGACATTCAAGATATGACTCACCGATGCTAATTTGCTTCAGTACAAAATCTTTTACCCTCTGGCACTGGAGATTTCATGGTGCCATATCCTACCACCCTGGGTGATGAAATAACATTTCTATTTTGTTTATTGCCAGCCCAAGAGAAAGAAAAGCTTGGGCAGGGTTAAAAAGTCACAGTTGAAAGAGATGGGGGATAAAATTGAAACTTTGATTTGGTGATTATAGTCAAATAAAAGCCTATCCAGAAGTCATATTTTAAAACAAATCACTAAGCTGAAGGCAAGCCAAGCTGAGAAAACCCAGTTCCCCTTTTTAGAAGGCTTCATGTAAACGTGTGGGAATCCTTAGAGAGTGATGCCTATAGTGGTTCCGCAGCATAAGAATCAGGGACCTAAGTATGATCCTCGTGTAAGAGTAAGTTTCAGCTGTAAAAATACTTTATGTTGCCACAGACGTATGAATTAATAAAATGGCAGAAAGTACTTTTAGTACCCTATTGTACTAATGATTGTTTAGAATTGGAAAATGACTAAACAGTGCAAGTTTGAACTTTGCCCAGAAAATTTGCATTCCCTACTATCTGATCTGTTAGCTTTCAAAATTGTATATTGTGTATTCTGTATGGAAACTTGGTTGTCCTACAACCAGGTTGGAAAAGGGATAAGATTTAGAGTTCAAATTCTGTACAGTTTCTCCCTACGTTACCTGGGTAGATGAGACCCCTAATGGCTACAGGACAGTTACAATTAGAGTAAAAGTAGAATGTAATTCAGTATGAGCCTTAAGTCCAGAAAGGTATTCATAAGTAACCATACAGTTTCTGAGAGTGCTTCCAGGGCACAAAAGGTGACTGAATCAAAATTATTAAGTTGAAATTACAGTAGTTAACTCTGGGTACCACACGTCTTTATCATTTGGGAGAAACTAGTCAGGTTTAGTTGTGTTCCCAGTAAGTACATATGGAGCCATATATGGTTGATGTTTTATCTATCAGAGGAGGATCCATGTGTGAGTGCATATATGTTATTGGTTTTATATTTCTTCCTTAAGTTAGCTGCAGGACTTGTGATTACAGAGTAATTAAATAACTGTTTAAGGTGTGTAAGATAATGAGATAAGCCTCTTAGAGCTTTTATTTAGAACTCTTACTTTGGAGTGAATATTTCCTTTTAGGATAACAAAGCTCAAGCATAGGCTTACTGTCAAAGAGTTTCAAAAAATAAATCTTGGTAAAGAACAACATATTAGGAAGAACTGTTTCAGGAATTTCCCCCATCATTTCCTAAATATTTATCAGTATATAATGTTTATCAGTATGGAGAATTTTGAAAGAATCAAAAGTAAGAGTAACCACTCACAAATACCAAGAACCTATCTATAACAAATTATGGTTTTAGTGCAGCTAAAGAAAATTTCCATAAAGAGTCCAGCCCCTCGTTTTGGAGTGGAGAAGCACATTGTAATAGTAAACGTAAAATACTTTAATGAAACCTACAACTACTGGAGAAAGGTGAACATGAAAGGAATTTAACTTTTTATAATTTGGTTTTCTTTTATTGGTCTATATTTGGGAGTTAAGGATTTGAACAGTTACTGTTGCTAAAGGATGCAAATTCTAGTGTAAGATTAAACTAACTCAAGAGCAACTGACAGGTGTTTTGCTGTGGGCTACCTTCATAGATGCCTTCCAGGTTGATTAATAGCAGGTTTCATTTCAACCAATATTTTAGCAGAGTTAAGTGAAAACAACTAGCATATGTATTCAGAAAACTAGATTCTTTTCACCACTTAGCAACAGCCCCCTCCTCAGTCACTAAGAGTTTTCTTTTCTTTTCTTTTTTTTTTTTGGGGGGGGGGAGAGGTTTCTTTTGCTATAGGGCACGTGCGCTCACCAGAAAGCCAGAGAGAGAGAGAGACAGAAAGCGAGAAATCACCCTTGGGGGGATGACCATGCCACAGTCTCTTCTCCATTCTCCTCTTGGGATCTTGGGCATGCACGCATGCATGCACACGCACGCGGCGTGAGTTTAAGCCACTGAGTCTGGGACTTGAACTGCGGTTGACTACATGGGAGAGTTAAGTGAAAACAACTAGCATATGTATTCAGAAAACTAGATTCTTTTCACCACTTAGCAACAGCCCCCTCCTCAGTCACTAAGAGTTTTCTTTTCTTTTCTTTTTTTTTTTTGGGGGGGGGGAGAGGTTTCTTTTGCTATAGGGCACGTGGGCTCACCAGAAAGCCAGAGAGAGAGAGAGACAGAAAGCGAGAAATCACCCTTGGGGGGATGACCATGCCACAGTCTCTTCTCCATTCTCCTCTTGGGATCTTGGGCATGCACGCATGCATGCACACGCACGCGGCGTGAGTTTAAGCCACTGAGTCTGGGACTTGAACTGCGGTTGACTACATGGGAGTCCAGTGACATAGCCATGACTCCAACTGCTGGTCCCAGTCACTAAGAGTTTTCTGACAGAAAGGGAGAGACATGGTGTTTCTCCTTTCCTGCATAATAGACAAGTAGATGACTTTGTCATTGTGTGTGTGAGTGTATATGGTATGTTTGTGTACTGCTACAGGAAGGTACTGTTAAATGTTTAAATCTAGAGAATAATTTTTTTGACAAGTTATTTAAGCTTGGTTTCAGCACTGACAGATTAATGCAAACTGATTTCATCCGTTTGTGTGTCCCTTATGAACCAGGGTAGTGTGTAGTTCAGTCAGCTGTTTGAAAGCAAGATCAGTGTCGCAACGTAGTCATAAAAGTTTTGTGTCTGTGCAGTGACTTTCAATTCTTTATATGGGAGCTCTGAGAGTAACTAGGTGGTTGCTGGGTCTCTGCTGTGGAGAGTGGATTACAGGGTCTGTTTCTGCTGGGCCTCATTGTCTGGAACATATTGAATTTTGAAGGACACTGAAAGAGGCTAAGTTTCTGAAGTGTACATATTTGGTTTTAGGCCCATGAAGCCTCCCATCACCAACAGCAAGCAGCACAGAACAGCTTGCTGCCCCTCCTGAGCTCTGCAGTGGAGCCCCCTGATCAGAAACCATTGCTTCCGATACCAATAACTCAGAAACCTCAGGCTGCACCAGAAACATTAAAGGATGCTATTGGGATTAAAAAAGAAAAGCCCAAAACTTCATTTGTGTGCACTTACTGCAGTAAAGCTTTCAGGGACAGCTATCACCTTAGGCGCCACGAGTCCTGCCACACAGGGATCAAGTTGGTGTCCCGGTCAAAGAAAACTCCCACCACAGTGGTTCCTCTTATCTCTACCATCGCTGGGGACAGCAGCCGAACTTCGCTGGTCTCGACCATTGCAGGCATCTTGTCAACAGTCACTACTTCTTCCTCGGGCACCAATCCCAGTAGCAGTGCCAGCACCACAGCTATGCCCGTGACCCAGTCTGTCAAGAAACCCAGTAAGCCTGTCAAAAAGAATCATGCTTGTGAGATGTGTGGGAAGGCCTTCCGAGATGTGTACCACCTCAATCGGCACAAGCTCTCTCATTCGGACGAGAAGCCCTTCGAGTGTCCTATTTGTAATCAGCGCTTCAAGAGGAAGGACCGGATGACTTACCATGTGAGGTCTCATGAAGGAGGCATCACCAAACCCTACACTTGCAGTGTTTGTGGGAAAGGCTTCTCGAGGTACTGAATTTTGTTGCTTTTTTTCATTATGGTGTCATTGAGCTTCAGTTTTGTATCTGTGTGATGTAGATGGTTTATGTGAGAATAGGTGTGGGCAGGCCTGTGTTATTAGAGGAGATGGGTGATATATCAAGAAGTCTTTTGCCTCCAGGTCTAACTCCAGGTTGGTGTGTTTGACAAGTGGTGACATAGTGATTAATCTTTTATTTTGCTTTAGTGGATTCAGGCCTTCCTTTGGTGCATAGATACTTATTACTGCAAAACCACCAGCTTCCAGTTTAGTTGGGGAACTACACATGAGATCCACAGTAATTCAGAGGAACTTATTTTTCAGAAGTTGAGATGACTTTGGATACTCAATAAAACTTTCAGGAGAATGTTTTTTCATATTTTTTGTGAGCACTAAGTATTTCACTCATTTTTATAGTTCATATGAGGGTTCTTAAAAAAACTCACAGAAAATGCAAATTATGAAAAACTATGTGTGGATTTCAATTTTGTTTTACATCAAAATGAACCTGTACTTTAATTTACTTTTGAAGTCTCTTCATGTAGAAGTAGTTGTTTCTGCCTACTAGTGTTAGGATTGAAACTGAATATTCTGTAATTGTAAAGAATCAAAGACCTAGTATGATTGATGTTGACTAGGAGAGAAAAATCAAGGACTGAAACTTTTGTTTATGGTAGGAGAGGTAAGGAGGCTTGCACTGAGGGGAGGGGGTTGTAATTCTGCTAGCTTTCTGTAAAATTCTCCCCAACCTGCCAAGCATGTAAGCGTCACGTAAGTAGTATTTCTCTATGTGTGTTCTATTACATTTTCTGTTGAAACTCTCTCTTTCACAGGCCTGACCACTTAAGCTGTCACGTAAAACATGTCCATTCAACAGAAAGACCCTTCAAATGCCAAGTAAGAGTTAAAATGACTTATCCTTAGTGTAGCACTTAATGCACATTATCCAGAAGGTCTGAGCCAGTCAAATCTCACTGTTCTTTGGTAGTCTTAAAATCACTGACTTGATTAAATGTGGTCCACTTGAATTCTAGTTTTATAAAATATAAATGACAGCTTCTATTTCTGTAAGAGAAGATCATTTGAAAATTTAAGTGTGTTGTTTTTGTTAAACTACATTTCCCTTTCCTTGGGCAACAGCATTTTTTTGTTATAAGAGGAAAAAGAATACAGTCTTGCAAAGGTTGTTGTGTATTTGAATTGAATAAAAGAATAAAGGGCTTTAAATTAACTTCTGGGTTGTTGGCTGAGATTGTTTTAATTATAATAGTAGAAAATGTGAATTTTTTTCCCAAATGTTATATCATCTGCTGAATTTTTGTCTGTTACCAAGTTGGAGCACTTTGTAGCTGTTGGAAAATCTATTCAGGTCAATGATTTTATTTGATACAATTTGTGATAGTGAAAAGGTTAAGAATTTTGCTTAATTGAATGACCATTTTAGGCATCAATAATTCCAGTTTGTTTCTGGAAGTCTCTCAGTGCACTTTTCAGTTAAGTTTGTTAATGACTGATTTTTATTAAGTGAATTATTTGAATTCTAAGCAAAGTCTCATTCAAGGAAGGAACTGTGTAGTGTCATTGAGTGAGTGCCTGCTATATGTGCCAGGCTCTCAACCCACTAGTGATTTTGTGAGATGGAATTATAACCCCCGTTCCATAGATGAAGAAATAAAATCAGATAGGTTAACTAATTGGTTCAACATTACACTGTTGAGTAAATTGCAGATCTCAGTTTAAATGCAGGTTTAATGAAATCTGAAGCTTACATCTCACTACTCTGTGTTGATAAATTTTCTTTCCTCAAAGTAGAAGGGACTAAGACTCATCAGGTGCTTTCTTATGATTATGATTCTAGGTAACACCTGCAATTAAAATTCAACTAGCTCAGTCAGCTCGTTGATGTTGGTAGGTTAATGCATAGAATATAACGTATTTAAGATGAGTAGAACAGGATAGTCTATATTTAAAAAAAGTTTTCCTCCCTCATGCAGACGTGCACTGCTGCCTTTGCCACCAAAGACAGACTGCGGACACACATGGTGCGCCACGAAGGCAAGGTATCATGTAACATCTGTGGGAAGCTCCTGAGTGCAGCGTACATCACCAGCCACTTAAAGACCCATGGGCAGAGCCAAAGTATCAACTGTAATACATGTAAACAAGGCATCAGTAAAAGTAGGCAGTGCTTCAGATTTTATTTCTTTTGTATTATAGATCATTGAACTCTATATGTTTTTATAGTTTATCAAAGTGATATGCACTCTTCTTTCAAGATTATATTTGTGTTTATCTTATGTGGTTCCTCCTGTTACCAAAGTATGTAAACCATTATCAGTGGAGAGAACATATTGGTGTCAGAACTGTGCTTTACATCTGTGTATGCAAATAGTGCTAATAAGTTCTCCACTAATTCTGCTTTCAATCTTTTTGTTGTCTGCTAATAATACCAATATTGGAACACCAGAATTTCCCCATAGTCACTTTTTTTCCCCCATAGTTTCTTTTTAGTGGGCCCCTTCTATGGGATTTGAATAAAAGGTGCAAGTGTGTTAGAATGGAGGCAGCAGAATCTGACTAAGGAAGCTGCATCATATACTAGACAGTTGTCATTTGTTTTTATTTAAAATTAGGAAGATTCTCAAATATCAATGTCCTTGAAAATAATCTTAAGGGTGAAAGCAGTATTATTAAGTGTATTTTCCAAACTCAAATCTGTATAGAAATAGGATATCATATTCACTTGACAGTTTATGTACTTTGCCTTAAATTCTGATTTGAAGACAGAATATTCTAGAGTTGTGGATAAAATTTAATAGTTATATTTACCCAGGCTTTTTCCTTTTAAATTCCCCGAAGATGCATATGCTCATCAGAGAAAGAGAAATAAAACACTCTCCAGTGGAGCACAGTCATGTCTCAATCCTTTTTCCTCCATTTCTTCATTCCATTGGGTTTTGGATGCACATGTACGTGTTGCCTAGTGTGATTTTCAAGCCAATGGGCTGGGGTTTGAACTGTAGTTGGGCATGCAGGACCTGGTACAAATGCACATTTTAACCTCTGTTCTACAGGCTTTTTTCTTTTAAAATCACCCTAATGACTAGATGAAAGCATTTTTCCAATTCTGTATTCTAGTATAAATGTACTTTGTACAGCAGAAATACCAAATTCTAAAAAAAAAAAGTATCCAAAAGTAAATGAGGGAACCAGCAGTTAGCGTAATGGCTATATCACTGGACTCCCACGTAGTCGACTGCGGTTCGTGTCCCGGACCTGGTGGCTTAAACTCACACCGGGCGCGTGTGCGTGCGTGCCCAAGATCCCGAGAGGAGAATGGAGGAGAAGGGATTGCGGCGTGACCATCCCCCCTGGGGGGTGATTTCTCGCTTTCTGTCTCTCTGTCTCTCTCTGTCTGTCCGGCGAGCGCACGCGCCCTATAGCGAAAAAACCTCTCCAAAAAAAAAAAAGTAAATGAGAAGACTTAATATATTTTACTCTCATCCATTTTTTGCTTCTTTGAATGTACATTGAGTTTATTTTCTAACTTTAGCTTCATACTTTTCATGTACCTCATTGAGGTCAAATAAACAAATACATTAGCTATTTTGATGAACATTGATTAGTTCATGCTATTTATTTTTTTAAAAGAATTATTTTACTTAACTTTATTTATCTATCTATCTATCTATTCATTTATTTATTTATTTTAATTTGACCAGAGAGGAATAGAGTGAGAGAGAGAGGAGAGAGAGAGAGAGAAGGAAAGAAAGCAAGCAACCAAGCAAGCAAGCTACCAGGAGGTCTGGGACTCAAACCACAGTCACCCATGTGGGAGTCCAGTGCCCTCAACCACCACTCCACCTGCCTGCCCCAGTTCTTGCTATTTCAACTTCCATTTTTCAAAGACAATTGTTTTTTAATATAGGAAAGCATTTTCTCTTTTATATTGGTTTTCTTTAGTTCTCTAGATTTTTATATAAATTTATTTATTTTGACCAGCATAGATACAAGCAACAAAAGAGATGCACTATATTGAGAGCTGTCAGGTTAAATCTTTAGATCATAGAAGCATGAAGGGTCAAAGTATTTAAGTTTTAGATTTTGAAATAACAACCACACTTTTTCAAGATAAATGTGGACCAACTCCATGGCCTAATGATTAAGGTAGCCACACCCCACATGGCCGACCATGATTTGTATCCCAGCCCTGGTGATGAAAAACATGCTGGGCGTGTGTGCATGTGTACCCAGATCCCAAGAGGATAGAAAATTAGGGATCACAGCATGACCATTCTCCACTGGGGGATGTTTTCTTCCTGTCCCTCTCTCTGTCTCTTTCTGTGTACTTTTTAAAATTTTCTCTGGCAAGTGCGTGCACCTCCAGCAATTAAAAAAAAATAAAAGATAAATAGTGTTTCTGTTTTTTTTTTCCTTTGGAATAGCATGCATGAGTGAAGAGACCAGCAACCAGAAGCAGCAGCAGCAGCAGCAGCAACAACAGCAACAGCAGCAACAACAGCAGCAACATGTGACAAGCTGGCCAGGGAAGCAGGTAGAGACGCTGAGACTGTGGGAAGAAGCTGTCAAAGCAAGGAAGAAAGGTAAGATGCCTTTTTTTTTTTTCTCTTGTAGTAGGAGAAAGGATGGGGAATATAGTGCTGCGATAAATGAAAAAAACTGGCGTAATGATCATTGCCTAGTGGGTTGAAAGTATTTTATGAAAGACTTTTTCTTAGAGAAATAGTAAGAGTGAAAGTGTTTAAGTCATAGTAAAAGGACACTTAGATTCAAAAGAAAACTGGGAGGGAAAGGTAGGAGGATGGCACGCAAGAGAATGAAAATTCCTTTGCAGAAAGCAGGAGAATATCCTAAGCAATGCTATTATCATCTCAGAAGTGAGCTGGTTTTCTCTCATTCTCTCACTCTCTTTCTGTGCTCTATTTGGTATTGTACTTCGGTTTGCTTGCACAATAAGACTTGATTGTTTAGCTCATCTTCTGACCTCCGTGAAACAAAATGCTATTGTATTCCCGTTTGTAGTGTGGATCTCTCTGGAAATGGCCAATGATAATTAGAAACCTCTGTATTGATGTTAGTAAATGTCACATTTGGAGAGAAGAAAAGATTCTTGACCTGAAAACCTAACCTCAAACCAGCAATGTCCCTTTAAATATTAGGTCTAAATAAGGTGATATAAGTTGCCAAACTTGGAAGACAGTCAGATCATCATCTCAGAGGGTCTTCTGTGTTTGCTTGTTTGTTTTCATTTGCCAGAAGACATGTCTCTCACAGGAGAGAGACAGAGAGAGAGAAAGTATCCTTCTTTGTGGGAATTGGTCACTGCTCAATCCCTTCTCCACTTTTCCTCCCTCCTTTTGAGATTTTAGGCATTCACTCACATCCACCCAGTTTGTTTTTCAAGCTACCAGATCTGGGACTCAAACTGCACAGTTAGCCATGTGGGATCCAGCTGCCTTGACTACCACACCACCAGCTGGCCCCTGCTAGATTGTTTTTTTAATGCTAGAGTGCATGTGCACAAGTGAGAGAGAGGTGGGGAGAGAAAGAGAAAGCAAAAGTACCCTCTGAAAGGGACCTGGTCATGATGCAGTCTTTTTTTCCCTCCAGTTCTCCATCCCATCAAGACCTTGGGTACACACATACATGTGCCCTGTGCATTGCTGCTAGGGATAGGATTTGAACCTAGGTTGGCCACATGGGGTCTAACTTTCTCCTCTCAGCACTTAACCATTGCTCTACCATGCCTGCCCCTAGGAAGCTTTTTAAAAATACAGATTTTCAGGTTATATTTAATTTCACTGCTCAATTTCCTGGAAATCTTTTTTTTAAAGCTCCTAGATAGGTTGTTTTGATTATCAGCCAGGTTTGGAAATCTCTGATATTGAGGATGACAAAGTTATGTTATACTGCTTGTTTTTCTTTAATTATTTAATTTTATTTATTCATTCATTTTTAAATTTGACCACACACACACACACACAGAGAGAGAGAGAGAGTGTGGTTGACCATGTGGGAATGTCCAGCACCTTAGCCACCATGCCACCTGCTGGTCCCCTGTACTGCTTATTGACTCAAGAGTCCACCTGAGATGATTTGACCCACATATGAACCATGCTTAGACCTCTATCTTTAGTTTCAGATGCTTTTCTTCATTTAAACAGCCATGTCACAGCCAGCCCAATCTTCCATCTCCTTACTGCATATTATTTTCTGGCATACCAGCAGGTGGTGCTGGATTTTATTGAGGGGTAGGTTGGGAGTGTCACCTTTAAGGGACGTTTGCTTTAAGAAGTGACCAGGCTTTGCTGCATAACACGGACTGGGGTGCTCCAACTCACTGCAGGGTCTCTTTACCTGGGAACTCTGTGGTGTGCTTGTTTGTAATATGTACACTTAAATAACATTAGACATGAAGTAGATCGAGTATGTCAACAGAAAGAGAAGAGGAAATGCAAATGTGGCGGAGGACATGGAGAGTGTTGTTTATTTCTTAATGTAATTAAGAAACACCAAGATTATTTAACTGGAATGATTTCCCTAATACTGAAGTAAACAGATGGTACTAAAATAGCTTGTTTATCATTTCCTAATTTTGCATTTCTAAAACCTTAACAGAATGTGGCTTCACCTCTTAGAAGGCTTTAGCATACATGTCATTGAGTACACAGTTCTCTCTCTGCTAGTTACAGTGTGGCTTATGAGAAATTTTTCTGATTGTTATTGTGTAACCATTGGCCCTGCTCTATGTAAACAAGCTCTTTTGTCCAGCCTGCTGGTGGTTGACTCTTCCTAGGAAAGTCTTTAAAACTCAGAGGAACTACTTGAAGTGGTAGTGAGAACTTGTAGCCCTACTTGGTATATCTACCCCTCAGAATGCCTTGCAGAAGTTAACTGATCCTTCCAGCACCTCTGTGAGGTAGGTAAGTATATCTGAACTTGAAACCAAAAGTGCCAGGCTACACAAGTTGTCTGAGTCCTTGCAGGAGGTATAGCAGGAAGGATATTTGTACACTAGGATCCCTAGCTCCTAGGCTTGTATTTAGAAGAATCCTCCCTTCCTGTTGACCACTTGGTAGAAAACTGTAATTTGATCATTAAATGTTTGTCCTTTTTAACTAAAAGAAGTTGATTCAGAAACAGTGAATTTTGTTAGTCTAATGGCCTTTTTGTCTTCTTGTTTTAGAAGCTGCTAACCTGTGCCAAACCTCCACGGCTGCTACAACACCTGTGACCCTCACTACTCCATTCAATATAACGTCCTCTGTGTCGTCTGGGACTATGTCAAACCCAGTCACAGTGGCGGCTGCAATGAGCATGAGAAGTCCAGTAAATGTTTCAAGTGCAGTTAACATAACCAGCCCAATGAACATAGGGCATCCTGTAACTATAACCAGTCCATTGTCCATGACCTCTCCTTTAACACTCACCACCCCAGTCAACCTCCCCACTCCTGTCACTGCCCCAGTGAATATAGCACACCCTGTCACAATCACATCTCCCATGAACCTACCCACACCTATGACATTAGCCGCCCCTCTCAATATAGCAATGAGGCCTGTGGAGAGTATGCCTTTCTTGCCCCAAGCTTTGCCTACATCACCACCTTGGTAAACAGTATTATAAAATCAAAATATGGGTTAAAGTAAATATTTACCAGCAACTTACTTTTAGTTGATTAAAACAAAAGGTAAACCATAAAAATTGAGAGATTTTATTATATTAGTTAATAAGAGTATAGTAGCATTTTTCTCCAATTTGGCTGGGATTGTTCAAAGTAGGGTGTGTATGTAACTTATCACTGGACCACTTTAGTTTAATCAGAAATTCCTTTTAGCTGACAGCATTGCTTAAACAGGATAGTAGTTGGCAAGATGAAATGCCAGAATTAAAATCAATCATAAAAAAGCCCATTTCAGAGTTTAAAAAATAGCATTACTGTTTTTAATCCTAAGAAATCATTTTATTCTAAACACTAGCAAAACTCTTCTCCCTTTACAGGGTGGATGACTGATTTTAACCTGAAATTCTAAATCCACGGATTGAGAGCTAGTGTACAATTGTCTGTGTTTATTGTTTTTTATGAGTAAATACATGCATTGTCATAATAAAATGCATTTCAGAGAATATGCATTTTACCTTTGGGAATATGTTAATTTCAGGCAGCATTCCCTATGGGAAAGGTGATACCAGCTCTGATATGCAAAGCATATGATAATTTATCATTCTAACTTCAACATATAATAGGGATTGTGACCTGATATTTGGATATGTAAATATTGCTCAGCATATTAATCCTGATGGAATATAGCATTGTAGTTGACTTTTTAAAAAAAATTTAAAAAACAAAAAAAATAAAACAAAAATCAATATACAAATTGTGTTTTGGTAAGATAAGGCCGCAGCTTACAGAGGAGAAATCAAGTGTGCGGTAATGCAGGCTTCTAACAAACGGAGGCCAGTGGGACTCCTATTGAGGAGCCAGAGTACCTTGGAACAGTTTAAATATATTGCTTTAAATTGGAAGACGCTGGAGGCACTGGGATGTGACATGCCCCTCTCTCTCCCAATCAGAGCCTGTTGATGTTACAACAGGGACAGATGTGTTAGTTGCTCACTAGAGTTTATGTCTTATATGAAATTGTATACAGTTTTTATTCTAACCACTAACTAGGTAGTATGCCCCTTCAGAACAAGCAGAGTGTATCTTTTTTTTTCCTCCTTCCGTTTCTTAATCAAGTATTGTGCAGATTTGTTCAACTTTGTAAATATGGACATCACTTTTTTTTTTCCTTTGAGAAAACACTTGTATCAGCTTTGTGGTGTTTTCAGGGAGACAGCTGTCTGTACTCCCTGTGGAAACCCAGCAATGATTGTGCACGTTGAGACATGTGCTTTTTATTTCTTAGCCGGATGTTTTATCTGTACATAAAGTAGAAACCAAAAGCTAGGGAAGCAGACACTCTTCACACCATCATGCACACTTAATGTTTTTAAAACATTGTGTTTTTTAAAAAAAGTTCATTGAAAACCAAGGCGCTGTGATTTTTTTTGTTAAGTTGCGGTATGTTTTTGGTTTTTGTTTTTATTTTTTAGTCTTGCAGTTAAGATAAATGGAAATTAGTTGTGTTAATCTTGCAAAATGTTTGCAGGACTGACTATCAAACTGGATGACTTCCGTTTATACCCCACTGTGTCAGTTCAGGCATCAAAATACCTTGTATCTGAGGCAGACTTCCTACATCAGGGACAGGTGTCCGTGTGTGTCATTATACAAAACAGTTCTAGGGGGTTGAACTACATAGTAAAAAATAAATAGTACTTAGTGTAAAATAATTTTATAAATGATCTTTTGTACTTTAGGACATTAAATTGTACAACTTTTGTATATATAAAAGCTTAGGAACTTTCTGTTTAGCAGGAAGGCAACACATTCCTACACTTTTAATGTATATGTTTGTTATAATGTCCATGTAAACATGCCCTATGTTTGTGCCTTTTAATTAGTTTGTCTCAATAAAAAAATGTAGAGAAAAATATGTAGCTATGACTTTGTTAAAACTGTTCTATCCACAGTACAAAAATGGTTTGTTTTTAATATGTAGAACATTATGTGTGGACTACTGGAAGGACTTATGTAGGGATGGCCCAAGAAGGGCCCTGCTGAGGCCTGGATTGGAAGGGCAGGGGCCATGTTTGGAGGAAGTCTACCTTTCCTGGTATGCAGACCCAAGACTGGGTTCTGACTCTGCCTGTTGGAACCTGTCATCTCTCTGATGGGTTGTCAATCACGATCTTCCATGATTCGACAGCCCAGGCTTCCTCCACAATGGTCTAAGGAGCAGTCTTCAGTGGGCACAGGTGTGGGCTCTACCCTCAGGCTAGAGTGTGGTTGTCAGAACCCTGAAAGTATTAGTTCTTTAAAAAAAAAAAAAAGAAAAGAAAAGAAAAAAAAGATATATATTAGAAATGATTGTTTTATCATTGTATAATAAACAGGAGTGAAACTTCATTGTATGACTTCAGTTAAAATGCTATTTTGTATGCATTCTTTATTCACTTAAGAAGCTTGTCTGCAATAATAAAGCCACGTCGTGTCTTGTTTTGGGAGGGAGAGTAGACGACAGGATGGGGGCGAAGGTGGGCAACTGACAAGGGGGGGTAAATAGGTTGTGCAGTGAAATTCTGTCTTGGAACTGGAATTGAGTTTTGATGCTGATGAACTGATGCAACCATGTGTTAAAGGCACGACTGGCCACCACTCTACGAAAAGGCAGAGTATGTTTTCCCTTCTGGTTGTAACCTGGTTGAGAGCTTCCCCTTTATCAGATTGGCAGCTAAACAGTTGTATTAGATAATCTTCAAATCTGACATCCAGCCTGTTATGCTCTAGGGCTCGCTGCTTGGCCTGCATTTGCCTTTTATTGTGTATCCATTTCCCTCCTAAGGTGTGCTCCTAAATGAAGGTTTCTATGTAAGCAGATGATGATTTTACCTGTCAATACCAGCACTGTATTACTAACATGCAAAATACTGCAGATTTATTTTGACAAATTAAAGTTAACCAGTCACAAATGTTATGGATTGCTTAATAACTCAGAAGCTTCATCGATTCACTTTGATGATAGAGAAATTATGGAAGCACTGTTTCTTCAGATGTACACATCTCGTTATTGGGCTGGAGAGAGAGGGAGGGACCAGTTTTGGGTTCGCTAGTATCAATATCGTAGAGAAAGGATGGCGTAAATGCACACAGCTGACTGCAGGAGGGGGAGTACCCCTGCCAAGCTTGGGTAAAGCTGAGAAGCCAGGCCTTGGGAAGTGGCCACAGCCTTAGGCTCCCACCCAGAGGAGAGGGCTTTAGAACATTTTTTCTTAGGCTCTAGGTTCTAGTTTCTTTTTTTTTTTCCCACTATAGGGCGCGTGCGCTCGCCAGACAGAGAGAGACATAGAGACAGAAAGCGAGAAATCACCCCCCAGGGGGGATGGTCACGCTGCAATCCCTTCTCCATTCTCCTCCCGGGATCTTGGGCACGCACGCACACACGCCCGGCGTGAGTTTTAAGCCACCGGGTCCGGGACGCGAACCGCGGTCGACTACGTGGGAGTCCAGCGACATAGCCATTACGCTAACTGCTGGTTCCCGGTTCTAGTTTCTTTTGAAAGGAGTTTTAATCTGGGTGCCTTGCCCATTCGTGTTCAGCTAGGTTTATCAGATCTCCACTGAGGACCAGCAATGTGCCAGGCACTGTTAGGCACAAAAGGGCGCGTGACAGTGATTAGAACAAGGTCGCTGCCTCCAAGAAGGCTGTTAAGGGAGGTAGGAAAAGAACCCAAGTGATGATGTCACCAGACAGCAAATCGAGATGAATCTGACACTTCGTTAATGAAAACAATGTTGGATACCTACATCTGTTTTATATAGAATTGAGGCGTTCCAAACTTCCTGAGCTAATTGCTTTAGCCTCTTTATTGACTCAGTGAACACAGCTGGAGGAAAAGTGTTTCTGAGGCTGTCTTTGTCTTGGGCATGAGGGAAGTGTTACTTCACTGAGTTCTTAATCTTTCCAATCTTGCTGTCCAGGCATCCACTCTTCTCAAGGGGTCCTGTAGTTTGTCCTCTCTGGAGAAATCTGGCTTTAGGCTATAGAGGGGATAGTGGAGGGTCTCATTTTAGTATCCTCAAGAATCATTGAACAAAAAATCTGGTCTGTTGATGAGTTGGTAATTACTTTTCCTTCCCTGCCCTCCTAAATCTGGCCTGTGCTGTCTCCTTTCCTCCTTAAATAGTCTTCTAGCCTAAAAATGTCATTTGCCTCCCATTTAGGTAAGTCTTCCCCACATACCTTGGCAGATTACTGGATAATCTGCCTTGTAAAAAGGAGGCGGCAGGTGCCGGGGCTGGATACTGACAGGTTGTTCATAGTCTGGACTCCAGCTTCTCTTAGCTACCCACCTTTGGGCAATCTAAGACCTATTCCGTTCCCAAGAAAGGAATGGAGGGTTGAGGGCTTTAGTCTGGAACTTGGTGTGATCTAGTCTCCTCCCTGCACCTACCCATTAGGGACTGGCTAGTTAGCCTTCCTCTTCCCAGATGGGCACTTGGCCCAGATCTTGGTTCTGTACCATGGGGTTCAAGTACACATCAGTTTACACAAACTGTCATGGGAAGGGAATAAATTAGAATACTTCAGATTCAGGACCTGCAGTTGGCATAATGGTTATGTCGCTGGACTCCCATGTAGTCGACCGCAGTTCGCATCCTGGACCCAGTGGCTTAAAACTCATGCTGGGCGCCTGTGTGTGCGTGCCCAAGATCCTGGGAGGAGAATGGAGGAGAAGGGATTGCTGCATGGCCATCCCCCCTGGGGGGTGATTTCTCGCTTTCTGTCTCTCTGTCTCTCTCTCTCTGGCGAGCGCATGTGCCCTATAGCAAAAAAAAAAAAAAAAAAAAAAAGAATACTTCAGATTCTTGGGGCCTGCAGGTGATGTGGTTAAGGTGCTGGACTCCCACATGGCTGACTGCAGTTTGAGTCCTGGACCTGGCAGCTTGCCTTCTCACTTTCTCTTTCTCTGTCTCTTTCTGGTCAAATTTTTAAAAATCAATAATAATAGGGGACCAGCAGTTAGCGTAATGGCTATGTTACTGGATTCCCATGTCATCAACCACGGTTCAAGTCCCAGACTCTGGCTTAAACTCACACCAGGTGCGTGTGCGTGCGTGCCGAAGATCCCGAGAGGAGAATGGAGGAGAAGGGATTGTGGCGTGACCATCCCCCCAGGGGGTGATTTCTCGCTTTCTGTCTCTGTCTCTGTCTTTCTGGCAAGTGCACGTGCCCTGTAGCAAAAACCTCTCCAAATAATAATAATAATAATAATAGTAATAGTAAAATAATTCTTAATAAAACTTCAGGTTCTTATCACCACTGACTTCCGTTACAATTTCCAAAATTTTCTTCTTCCCCAATTATCTTAAGTTGACATCCTACCTCCCTCACTCCACCAACCCCTAAATATCTCTCTGAAGAGTGGGTAAAATAACTCAAAATCACTGCTCTTATTGGAGGAATCCTTTTGAATGTATTGGGTTGTCGGAAAAGTCATTACACTTTTGCATAGAAAAACAGGAAAGGTACGTCATCACTTTTCTGACAGCCCAATACATACCTGTTAACTATGCAGGGAAATTCTCTGAGTATTTTTAAAATTCTCTTTGTTTATGGATTTTTCCCATAGTGAGATCCAACCACCTGCGTTTGGTTATGTCAGAAGCTAAAGGTGGACATTTGAGGAAAACGTTCTGTTCTGCCAGTGAGCTATTTCTTTGGCATGACAACTGGAGAGAACAAGAAGGCCAAGGGACATGCCTCCCCAGCGACTGGTCTAGCAGCTCTGTCTGGCAGTCAGTGCTCAGGTCCAAAGCTGAGGCAAGTGTGCCAATTCTAGAGGCCATTTGTGTCGAGGATATTCAGCCTCAGAGATGGATGGAAAGCTAGGTCTTTGCCAATCTTGGGGTGACTGGGCATCCTACAGAGTCGGATTCAGAGATCCCGGGAGCCTGGATCCCCAAGACACTTACTCCTGAGCTAAGAAATTCCCCTTTGTTAGTGGTAGGAAAAGAACCAGAGAAAAATCAATCTTGCATGTGGGGAAGGGAAGAGGAAAAAGTGTTGAAGGTTATGAAGACACTAAGGAAGGGGAGAAAGATTTTGGAAGAAATGTCCCTGTGCTACCTGTGGTATCTCCCCCTCCACCTCCCCGCTCCGTGCACCTGCCCTGGGCTGGACATGATTACTTAGAGGACTCAGAGTCAGGCTGCCAGTGCAAGCCAGCTGTGATCATTTCCGCTTCGGTCAACAGACAGAAAAGATGTGCTTTCCTGGGCTAGATATGGGACAAAGTCAGTATGTAAAGAAGCGAGATTCAAGTGATGAGCAGGGAATCTCCTGTAGTGGAGACCTGTGAGGCACTTCCTGCTGGAAGAGGTGGGAGCCTACCCCTTCCTGGAATCCCAGAGCTTCATCCTAAAAGAGTAGACCCTGATTCCAGGGTGCCCTAACGCAAGGGAAGTTCAGGGGGCCGGCAGGTGGCAAGATGGTTAAGGGTGCTGGAATCCCACATGGCCAACTATGGTTCAAGTCCTGGGTCTGGAGGCTTGCTTTCTCACTTTCCTTCTCTCTTTCTCACTCTGTCCCTCTCTGGTCAAATTAAAATGAATAAATAAATAAAGTTAACTAAAATAATTCCTTTTTTTTTTTGTTATGATGTGAGACGGCCAGCCCGGCTTCGGCCCTTTTTTTTTTTTTTTTTTTGAGAGGTTTTTCGCTATAGGGCACGTGCGCTCGCCAGACAGAGAGAGACATAGAGACAGTGAGAAATCACCCCCAGGGGGGATGGTCACGCCGCAATCCCTTCTCTTCCATTCTCCTCTTGGGATCTTGGGCACGTACGCACACGCGCCTGGCGTGAGTTTTAAGCCACCGGGTCCGGGACTCGAACCGTGGTCGATTACGTGGGAGTCCAGCGACATAGCCATTATGCTAACTGCTGGTTCCCTAAAATAATTCTTTTTTTTTAAAAAAAGGGGGAGTTCTGTTATTTTGTCAACACCAGGGGCTCTGTGGCTATCAGGGATCCCTGAGGGAGAAGAATGTGTGTGTGTGTGCATGTGTGTGTGTGTGTGTGTGTGTGTGTGTGTGTGTGTGTGTAGGTGGAGAAAGGAGATAGCCATTACTTATGCCATCATCCAGGCCTAGAATGCCCTCCCAAAACTGACATTTTTCTCCACCCCTAAACATCCAGCATAGTCCAATTTCAATGTTGTTCCTTCAGAAAACTTCTGTAACTTCAGGCAATTCATTTGTCCCTCCTTGGTATAAAAGGAGGAGTTAGAAAATATCAAAATAAAAAGGGGACCAGCAGTTAGCGTAATGGCTGTGTCGCTGAACTCCCATGTAGCTGACCACGGTACGAGTCCTGGACCCGGTGGCTTAAACTCATGCCAGGCACGTGTGCGTGCGTGCTCACGATCCCAAGAAGAGAATGGAGGAGAGATTGAGGCATGGCCACCCCCCACCCCGGGGGGTGAATTCTCACTTTCTATCTCTCTGTCTCTCTTTTTTTTTGGCAAGCGCAACGCACCCTATAGCAAAAACCTCTCAAAAAAAAATAATAAATAATAAAAGAAAAGGTAGCCTAGCTACCCCAGAAGGGAGGCAAGTGCCAAAACTGGACTGTAGGTTCCAAAGTTTCACCTAAGGCTTGAGTCTAGCGGGGCCAGGGCAGCCTGTGTTCTTTGCTGATGGTGCTGCCATCCAATTCTGAAACACAAAGAACAAGCATCAAGGTAAGTGAGGAGGGCTCCCCCACGGATCCAGAGCACAGGGAGATTTGCATAAGGAACAGTCAGAGGTGCCACAGTACAGGTTGTGATCAAGAGCAGAGGGCTAGGGGCTGGCAGGTGGCATGGTGGTTAGGGGCGCTGGGTTCCCACATGGCCGACTGTGGGTTTGAGTCCCAGACCTGGCAACTTGCTTTCTCACTTTCCCTTTCTCTCTCTCTCTGGTCAAATTAAAATAATAGTAATAAATGGAATTAAATAAATATCTTTTTTAATAAAAAGGAAGGGCAGAGGGCTGGAGTCTGATAGGCTGATGCATAAACCTAAGCTGCTAAGCTGTGCAACTTGGAGCTGTGTGACCTTGGGCAAGGTATGTAACCTCTCTGGCCTCAGTTTCCTCAGCTGCAAAATAAGGATGAAACTAGCTCCAGCTGGTCAAGTTTTGGCTTCATTTATGAAAAGTGTTTAGCACAGAGCCTGGTATAGATTATGATGCCGCAAATTTTATGTGCCCCATCTCCACCTGGTCCTTCTATTTCCTATCTCAGTTACGGCCACATCAATTCACTTGAAAGCACCAGATGCGTCCTCCCAAAGACCTGCAAGAGAGTTGGCTGCATGGCTTGCTCACCTCAGACTTTGCGATGGGAGGCTGAGATTCATCCCAGGACAGAAAAAACTAGATGGAACACACACCTGCTAAAAAGCAGCTAAGTGGAGGCTGGTCACAGAAGTGACAGAGGTGTTGAGGTTAGACTCAGGGAAGAATCACCAGGCTGGGAGACCTGATTGCCTTTTCTGTTCGTGCATCCTGCTTCGGGGAGCTGCTTCCATCTCTCTTTCTTCCCCCACATTCACTACATCCAGAGAAGGCACCGTCCTGTACAGCCCCTTCTGCAATCTCACCGCCCTGACAATCAAGAAGTTCATCCTTGAGTAGCTAGCTGCAAGCCTGCTTTAGGCCCGTTTTTCCTTCTTCCCTTCAGGAAGAGAGGGAGCAGCCCCACGCCCTACCCAGATAGGATGCGGAAGAGAAATCTGACTCCTAAACTCTCGGACTCATAACCCGCCCCCCCATATCCTGGACTCAACGCACCTAAGAGAGGAGCCCCTTAGAGCACAGGGTCAATGGGGGTACGGCCCTGAATGGATCAGTCACCCTGCTGGAGGCTCAGACTGCGAAACCTAGCTTTGGAAGCCCTGCACCTTTTGGCCTAATCTTCCTTACTGGCCTGCTGGTCTCTCCGCCCCTTTGCCCCCCGGGGCAGACGAGAGTTAGAGCCTGCGCTCGTAGGGCTCTAAGGCAGACAAACAACTCTTGGGCGTGGCCACTCCGCCCAGGACTAGAACATCGCCGAGACAGGATTGGTTGATATCTCCTGTGTTCTGATTGGTCAGATGTCGGTCAGGGAGCTCATTCATAGAGAGCACTGTTTCTCCAGCTGGAGCTTGTACCCCGAACGCTGCTTCACTTTCGAATCTCTGCGTAGTAGGTAGTAGTATACTCATTGCACATAAAGATAAAATTCAGTTGCATGGTTTCCGCAGATGACGTGCCGTGTTGGCCCCTGCAGGGATGGCAGAATCTGTCAGTTTATTGAATCCTATATTCAAATCACATGTGCGAGCGAATGGGCAGAGGCGAGGGAAAGCTGTTGGAGGGTCGCGTTTTGCACACCCAGGCGAGCCACAGTTTATCCTGGGAGGCTGCCTGCTGCGTCAGCCTTTTGTCCATTTCTGCCGGCACAGGTCCTACACTTACAGTTCACATTTTCTTGCCTTTAATCACGCTATTCCATGTTGGGGATGCTTTTTCTCCTCATTCACTTACTTGTTAGGTGTGGTTAAATACTTCTGCTCCCTAGGACCCCCTAGAGAAAAAGTTGATTGCAGAGCTTGAGAGGGGAAAATGCAAAATGAGCCTAAAACATTTTCTTACAATTAAACTTAGAAGTAAAAGTTACATGAGGCCAGCAGGTGGTGTGTGGTGATTGGGGCACTGGATTCCCACATGGTTTGAGTCCCGGACCTGGGGGCTTGCTTTCTCACTTTCTCTCTCTCTGTCTCCCTCTGGTCAAATTAAAAAAAAAAAAGTTACTAAAAGTTGCAAAAATGAAAATAGTACAAAATACCAACATACCCTTTATCCAGTTTCACCTATTATTAACATTTTATCCTCTTAATCACTTGTGGGCTTTACTTTTTGTTTTCTTAGTTTGCTATTGGGAGAGGGGCATGCGCTTGTGGGAGGGACGGGTGGAGGAAAGAAAGTGAGAAATCACCCCCAGGGTGGATGGCCACGCAGCAATCCCTTGTCCACCATTTCCCCCTTGGGATTTTGGGCACACAGACATCCCTCCTCCGTGTGTTTTTCCGAGCTGCTGGATTTGGGACTCTAACAGCACAGTCGGTCATGTGAGATCCAGTTGCTTTAATTTCCATGCCACCTGCTGGTTCCTCTAGTCTTTTTTATTGATTTATTTTGAAGATAAATTTTTGTTATAGGGCGTGTGTGCTTGCCAAAGAAACAGAGAGACAGAAAGTGAGAAATCACCTCCCCAGGAGTATGGCTGCACTGAAATCCCGTCTCCTCCATTCTTCTCTCAGGATTTGGGCACACATGCGCACACACTTGGCATGAGTTCAAGCAGCTGGGTCCAGGAACCGCAGTCAACCACTAGGAATCCAGAGCCTTAACCACCTGAGTTCCTCTCCCTGCCAAGGAACGGGCAAGCTTCTTTTTCTTTCTTTCTTTCTTTCTTCCTTCCTTCCTTCCTTCCTTCCTTCCTTCCTTCTCCGCTTCCTTCCTTCCTTCCTTCCTTCCTTCCTTCCTTCCTTCCTTTCTTTCT
>NW_006159921.1:2121356-2125451 GCF_000334495.1 Tupaia belangeri chinensis
TTCTTTCTTTCTTTCTTTCTTTCTTTCTTTCTTTCTTTCTTTCTTTCTTTCTTTCTTTCTTTCTTTTCTTTTTTCTTTTGTTTTGGAGAGGTTTTTGCTATAGGGCGTGTGCGCTGGCCAGACAGACAGAGAGAGACAGAGAGACAGAAAGCGAGAAATCACCCCCCAGGGGGGATGGCCACGTCGCAATCCCTTCTCCTCCATTCTCCTCTTGGGATCTTGGGCACGCACTCACACGCGCCCGGCATGAGTTTTAAGCCATCAGGTCCGGGATGCCAACCACGGTCAACTACGTGGGAATCCAGTGGCATAGCCATTACATTAACTGCTGGTCCCAGTAACGGGCAAGTTTCTTAATCTTTGTGTACCTCAGTTTTCCAGGCTGTAAAATAGGACTAATGGAAGTACCTACTGCAAGGTCACTGAAGAGTAAAGGAGTTAACATATAAATGTTAACTGGCATTTTCTTTAAAAAGTTCATGAAAAGGTATATTATGAAAAAATGATGCCTGGATTAAAATATTTTTTTTGCTCCAAAATAAACTCATACTTTAGTTGTATTTCACACAAACTTTTTTTTCATTTGCAATAAGGCACATGCACTTGACAGAGAGAGAAAAAGTAGGTAACAAAGCATCACCCCCCCCCAGGGTGGATGGCCATGCTGCATTCCCTTCTCCTCTTGGAATTTTGGACACATATGCTCACAGTATATTTTTCAAGCTCCTGAGTCTGGGACTTGAACCACACTGTTGGCCATGTGGGACCCAGGCACCTTAACCATTATGCCACCTGGCTGGCCCTCCATGAATTTTTTGGAGTATACTCACAGATAGCATTATGAGTTTGCTTTTATTATTATCTCTATGAGTGTAGTGTGTGGGCTCTGGAGCCAAGGGTTGGGTATATATCTGGTTTCACTTATTATCAGACCTTCGACAGTTTACCTGTTGACATCTGCAATGCCTAGCTCTTTCTGAAGAATAAATAAGACACGCAAAAATACTTAAAACAAGGCCAGACATACACATGCTTAACAAACTGTCGTTTACTGTGACTACTTTTTTATGAAAAAGATTTTTGTCATAGGATGTGTCATAGGACGCACGCACTTGCCGGAGAGACAGAGAGAGACAGAGACAGAAAGCAAGAAATCACCCCCCAGGGGTTATGGCCATGCCACAATCCCTTCTCCTCCATTCTCCTCTCAGGATTTTTGGCACACACACACATACACACACACATCCAGCATGCTTCAAGTTGCCAGGTCTGGGACTCAGACCATGGTCGGCCACGTGCCAGTCCAGCACCTTAACCACTGCACCACTGCTGGCCCACTCTGACTATTTTTAATCTGGTAAGAAGAAAGGGGATATTCTTACTGACATTTTAAAAGTAAGGAACACAGGTCTCAAGAGAGGTTAGGTGATTAGTCAAATTCCCCCAGCTAGTAAGCTATACGCTGGGATTTATGTGTCCTCTGGTCTGATTGGCACTAAGGTCTGGCTAGTCACTTCACTACACTAAACTCTGGGGGGTTATTGGGAGTTCAGGAGGAAAAAGGTGTGTGCTGCTCCAAACCTGATTTAACCTTCAAACTCAACCAAGCAAGTTCTCCTTTAGCCTCTGTGCAATACAATCTTTGTAGCAAATGCTGAACTCAGGCATCGCTCACAGGGCAAGGTTGGGCAAAACCTCATTGCCTTAACTCTTGGTGTTGTCAGAAAAATCACAGTGCAGGGACCAGCAGATGGTGTAATGGTTATGTTGCTGGACTCCCACGTTGACAGTGGTTCGAGTCCCCGACCCAGTGATTTAAAACTCACACCAGAAGCGTGTGCATGTATGCCCAAGATCCTCCAAGGAGAACGGAGAAGAGATTGCAGCATGGCCATCCCCCCCCGGGAGAGTGATTTCTCGCTTTCTGTCTCTCTCTCTCTGTTTCTCTGGTGAGCGCACATGCTCTATAACAAAAATCTTTCTCTTAAAAAAAAAAGAGAGAGAATGAAAAAAATGACAGTGCATTTTAAGTTTATTCTGAAATTTAATCTTGAGACTGTAAATTCAATCTTGAGATTTATTTCTCCTAAACCCCCGGATGCCCCCTTCCCACCTGCTGCAGCTTCCTTAGTTCAGTGTTCCAGGCCAGTTTATGTCACAACCTCCTTCCTCTCTGAGGTGGCCTCCTCCTGCTGCCACCACCACCTCCCCACTGTGGCCATCCACTCTGCACTCTGGCCAGTGGATGTCACTTAGGTCCACATACACCTCCATGCTCCCACCTCTGTGCCTTTGCTTATCTGTGTCCTGGGAGAAAATGCCCTTTCCCCATTAGAATCATTTTCATCTCTCAAGGCACAGTTCTTCTTCTTCTTTTTCTTTTTCGAGAGAGATTTTTGCTCTAAAGCGCCTGCATTCACCAGAGACAAAGAGAGACAGAGAGAGAGAGAGAGAGAAAAAAAGAAAAATCACCCTCCCCAGGAGAGAGGGCTACGCTGCAAACTCTTCTCCACTCTCCTCTTGGGATTTTGGGCACACATGCACACGTGCCTGGAGTAAGACTGAAGCCTTTGGATCTGAGTCTCGAACTGTGGCCGACCATGTGGGAGTCCAGCATCTTAATCACTACACTACTTTCTAAGGTACCCTCTTAGACCTCTCCCCGTCATAATTAACCACTTTCTCCCTGTGTAGCCCTGGAGCGCCCTCTGCTCAATTTTAGCAAGGGTTGCTTTGGTCTTTTATTGCATTATTTGCCGCTGCTTCACACCAACCCTTCCCTAAGATGTGAGAGGAAGGAGAGGCCACATATTTTTCATCCCTCTTTGGAGTCTCAGTACAGACACGCAGGAGATGAACAAAAATGGCCATAGCACTGGACTACAACAGCTCTTTATATTTAACCTTCTTCCCTCTGATCGTAATGATTTTGAAGGGTAAATACAGGCTTATAATAATATATGTAATATGTACATATACACACCCACGCAAAGGATTATAAACAATGCATTTTCAAAGGAGGAAATCTGAAAAAAATCTCGAAAAATATCATAACAAAGTAAAAGTTATTTATAAAACCCTCACCCAATAACTGTTAACATGTTGGCATATTTTCTTCTAGTCTTTTCATTTGCGTTTAGAGCTAACTAAAACCAAATAGGATTGGACTGCATATTGTGCTGTAGCCTTCCTGTCCAGTGCATTACAGAGTGAGCATGTTTTAAGGTTTTTGCTGCAGGGTGCATGTGCTCGCCAGAGAAACAGAGTCAGCGAGAGGGAAAGTGAGGAATCACCCGCCAAGGGAGGTGGCCATGCCTCAATCCCTTCTTCTCCATTCTCCTCCTGAGATTTTGGGCACACTCTTGCCTAAAGCAAGCCGCTGGGTCTGGAACTCAAACTGTTGTCAGACAAGTGGGAGTCCAGCACCTTAACCCCCATGTCACCTATTGGCCCATACTGAACATTTTTACAAATACTAACTTTTTTTAGTAGAATTTCACTAAAGAATTTTACAGATTCTTTAAAACAATTTTAGGGGGACCAGCCAGTGGCGTGGTGGTTAAGGCGGCTGGATAGCATATGGCCAACAGTGCAGTTTCAGTCCTAGTCCTAGTGACTTGAAAAACGTGATAGACATGCGTGCGTGCATACCCCAAATCCCTAATGAGAATGGAGTAGAAGGGACTGCGGAATGGCCACCCGCCTTGGGGGCTGCTTTCTCACTCTCTCTGGTGAGTGCACATGTCCTTTAGCAAACTTGGAAAAAAAAAAAAAAGGCACTTTCAGGTCCAGCCTTGGTGGTGCAGGCAGCAGCGTACTACATGCCAGGCTGGAAGCCAATGGCCGACTGGAGGTCTGGATCCCAGGCTGACCTGAGAACACGCTAGGTTTTACACCCAAAATGCTGAAGAGTTGGAGGGCTGGGGAAGGAGATAATGGCATATCAAACTGTCGAGAGCCCCTCCCTCCCTCCCTCTCTCTCTCTCTCTCTCTCTCTCGTTCTCATGGGTGCTCGTGCTCTCTAACAAATAAAAACAAGACAAAACCCTTGTAATGGCTTCATGGGATGGTGTTTGTGCCTCATCCTCACTCACC
>NW_006159921.1:2125465-2126623 GCF_000334495.1 Tupaia belangeri chinensis
CAGCCTCTGTGCAGGAGAGCAGGATGCCTGAAGCATACAAACTGTTACCAATAATGGGGAAGACATGATTTTCAGAAGGACAGAGCAGGCATGTCCCCCCACCTGTTAGACATCATCTTTCATCTTTTCTTTCTTTTTTTTTTTTTAAAGAATGATTTTTTTTCTTTAACTTAATTAATTAATTAATTTTTTAATTCGGAGAGAAAGCAATCCATCAGGTCTGGGACTCGAACTGTGGTCAGCCATGTGGGAGTCCAGCGCCCTTAACCACCACACACCTGCTGGTCCCAAGGTGACATCTTTTGACAAACAATTGCTCATTCTTGGAGACCTGCCTGGCCTTGGGCTGGGAGGTGCAGATACCGCGATAGAAGATACTCCCTCTGCCCAGGAGCTCATGCAGGGACAGACTGTAATAGCACATGCTCTATATATGCAGGCTATCCTACTGAGGAGCAGGGATTCAAAAGCAGGCTCCGACAGGCGAGGCGGCCTACAAGGGAGCAGTTCATTACGCAGGGGAAGGTGGGTGGCATAAGGATCCCTGGCATCCTTGCAGACAGACCTTGGATGGGCAATTTCACAGGCATCCCTCTGGTTATTATTCTAGATGGGGACAATTTACCCTCTCTTTTGGTCACTGCTCCCAATGTTCCTCCATGTATTCTTTCAAATCCTTAAGTGATGTTACCAATTCTGTAAAGTTTCCTCTGAGTTTCTTGGTTAAATTGGTCAAGATGGATTAAGGGATAGTTTTAGCTAAGTTATCTGGATGTGGACACCACTAGGAGGAGGAGTGGGTCTCATGGCTGGGGCAACAGTGTGGTTTGTTCCAAAGCCACGACCATGTCTTTTCATTCACCATTCGGGCCCTGGGCTGGGAAATCCTACAAGGGAAATAGCTCATGTGGCCTCTGGTCCAGCTGGAGCCCACCCATTCTGAGCCTGAGCCCAGCAATGCTCCATCAGCCACATCCTCACAGTAGATAATGACATATGCTCCCAGCGAGTGAGCTGAATATAGCCAGAGACTCGGCAAAGGCATCCATTGCCTTCCCACTTACTCTGTGCAAACAGCAAGTGTTCTTAGTTGGTTCTAGCACAAGGAGGAGCTGGGTGGGTGGGGGGTGGAGGGATGGGGGTGAGGACAGGAAGGGG
>NW_006159921.1:2128440-2131956 GCF_000334495.1 Tupaia belangeri chinensis
AACCATCCTCTGAGGGGATGGCCACGCTGCAATCCCTTCTCCTCCATTCTCCTCTTGGGATCTTGGACACACACACTCATGCACCCAGCGTGAAGTTTAAGCCACTGGGTTGGGGACTCAAACCGCTACATGGGATTCCAGCAATGTAACCATTATGCCATCTGTTGGTCCCAGGAAGGGCCTCTCTAAGGAGTTTAGAACTTATCTTCCTAGCAATGGTGAGTCAGCCACCCTCACAGGGCAGAGCCATCACCATTTTCTGCTTTAAAAAATAACTCCTATGGTGGCAGGGCCCGAACCAGGGCTCCGCAGTGGGACTGGATGGGGGTCGATTTCAGAGAAATTCAGGAACAAAAGCCCCTGCTCTGCTGAGAGGTTTGCCTCTGCACGAGCAGGAAGGCAGCAGATGAAGAGTGTATCTTGGATGAATGGAGGTGCCCTTATCTGGGACAGAGAATCCTGACACAGGAGGACAAGGAGATGAAGGGCCTCAGGCTTGCCTGCTGAAGGTGGATTGGCTGACCAACGCCACCTACACATTTCGTTGGGGGCTCCAGGGAGGGCGTGGGTGCAAGAACAAGAACAGCAATACCATCACGGACGACCCTGGCAGCTATTGAACTGGTAACGTGCCAGGCATTGGCCTGTGCTCTTTGCAGGTATGGACTAATTTCATCCTCACCACAATCCTTGGAGGTAGGCCCCGTTAGCCCCAGTGCCGGTGTGGAAATGGAGGCGCAGAGAGAGTGTTAAGTACTGGCCCAATCCTTTGGGTACTGAAGGGTTGGTAACTATTCTACTCTATTCCCACTATGAAAACATCTGGGAAGAAGGGTTTGTGGGAAAGTTAGAGGACAGAACCCCAGAGAAGGCCCCAAGGCTGGCTGAGCTGAAAAAATGAGGGAGATGGTAGGAAAACCAAGAGGCTTGGAAGCTGAGGGCTGGCAGTCACTTCAAGGAGGCTTTAACGGCTGGCACCCACGGTGCAATGGAACCAAGGAGTGGAGTAGGGAGGAGGCCCAAGGTTGAAATAATAGAGCTTGCTGCTGCCTCTGACTGAGTTGTCCCTGGAACAAGGGGAAGAAGGCTGGGTTGCAAGAAGCAAAGGATGGAAAGGGGCACGAGGAAGCTAAGAGTGTGTGATATATTTAAACATTTTATGAGCTATCAATGGGAAAGTGCAAACAGGAAATGTCTAAGTTTGCAGATGCATTTCCCTGGTCCTTAAATGCCAAGGTGACAGGGAGACACTGCAGCGGGATCTTGCCAGTCAGCAGAAAAGTGGCAGGTGAACTGTGCAGAGGGTAAGGATAAGGTGACATTCTTGATAACACAATCTAGACTATACTAGTCAGGAGGATAAAGCCCGAACTCTCAGTTACAACTCAGGAAAGGAGCCAGAACTCAGAAGCTTGGTTCAGTCCAGATTAAGAATCTTATTCTGGGGGACCGGCAGTTGGTATAATGGCTATGTCGCTGAACTTCCATGTAGTTGACCGCGGTTCGAGTCCTGAACCCTAGGCTTAAACTCATGCTGGGCATGCGTGTGTGTACTCAAGGCCAGGAGAGAAGAATGGAGAAGGGATTGCGGTGTGGCCATCTCCCCTGCCCCTTCCTGTCTCTCTGTCTCTCTCTGTCTTTCTGGCGAGCACACACGCCCTATAGCAAAAATCTCTCTTTAAAGAATCTTTTTTTTTCTTTGGAGAGATTTTTGCTACAGGGCCCATGAACTCACCAGAGAGAGACAGAGAGACAGAAAGTAGGGAATCACCCTCCCCAGGGGTGATTATGGCCATGCCATAATCCCTTCTCCTCCATTCTCCTCTCAGAATTTTGGGCATGCATGCACCTGTACCCAGTGTGTTTCTAGCCTCTGGGCCTGGGACTCGAACCGTGGTCTGCGGGAGTCAAATCAAATAACATAACCATTATGCCATCTGCTGGTCCCCAGATTAAGAATCTTTAACCTGGGGGGGTACTGGCAGGTGGTGTGATGGTTAAAGGCACTGGATTCTCAATAGCTGATTGCAGTTTGAGTCCCGGACCTGGTGGCTTGCTTCTTTCTCACCTTCCTTTTCTCTCTCTCTCTCTGTCTCTGTCTGGCCAAATTAAAAAATAGTAATAACAAATGGAAATAAATAATTTTTTAAAAGAATCTTTTGGGGCTGGCAGGTGGCATGGTGGTTAAGGGCGCTGGACTTCCACATGGCTGATTGTGGTTTGAGTCCTGGACCTGGGGGCTTTCTCTCTCTCTCCCTTCCTTCCTCCCTCTCTGGTCAAATTAAAGAAAGAAAGAAAGAAAGAAAGAAAGAAAGAAAGAAAGAAAGAAAGAAAGAAAAAAAGAAAGAAAGAAAGAAAGAGAGGAAGAAAGAGAGGAAGAAAGAGAGAGGAAAAAAAGTTAAATAAAATAATTATTTTAAAAAAAGAATCTTTCACCTGGGGGTCTGGGGACCTTCTGGGGTTTCAAGCCACCTCCCGCTCCCTAAATAGGATGTACCACAAGTGAAGGAGCATGGGAAGGCGAGCAGAAGAGAAGACCCTCAGAGGGGCTGGGAACCCTAGTCTTGGAGCTCAGCTCAACCGCTAACCCGATGTGGGGCCTCCCCAAGGAGGGTGCGGTTCTGAGGTTTCTCCCCCTCCCAGGCTCCCACCTCCAACCTTGACATGCAAATGATGGAAGCTGCAGGTGTCAGGGGCACTCTGGTTTGTGGCTTCCACCATCAGATGTCAATGTGGTAGAGTATGTGGATCCGTGTCGGCAAGGGCCAGCCTTCAGAGGAGGGGAGAGGGGTCTATTTCCCAGGGCCCTAGGCCCAGGTGGGGAAGTGCGTCTCTAAGGCAGGCTTTTCCAGGAGGAGGGCGCATACCCGTAGCAAGCTGTGTGAGGGCAGAGCTGGAATTGCAAACAGTCCTCTCCTAATCAGACCCCCTAGGCACCTCCTCTTCAAAACGGGGCGCTTGATTACCACTTGACCCACCCCGCCCACCCCACCCACCCCTGAATTGGAGCCTGAAACCGAAACATAGCCAAAGTCGATTTCCCGTTTATTAAGCAAGTTCTTTGGTGGAAAATCTTCCCAGGGCTCAGAAAGCGCTGAAGAGACTGGGGATGTTGGGAGGATGGGAGACGAGGCGATTGGGAGACGGCGGGTGGTCTTAGATGGGGTGAATGGGTGGTAGCTTCGATGTCCTGCCCCCTCCTCACCTTCTCTGACCCCGGCCATTTGATTTGGTTTGTCTCCGGAGCCCTGACGCCAGGGAGCCGCCCCTCGCCCAGCCCCCGCTGTCCCGGGGCCCAGGTGAGCGTCCGCCGCTCAGCACCCTCGCCCCGGGGTCCGGGCACGTGCAGCTACATCCGGCAGCCCTGCTCTAAGCTCCACGCGAGTCCCAGAGGTCGCAGGTGCCCCCGGCCCGCTCTGGCCCACAGCTGCTCCCGGAGCCGGCAGGGCTCTGCACCTACTCTGCCCGGAGATGGAGGATCGGGGCTCACGCCCCACTGGCCGCTAGCCGGGGAGT
>NW_006159921.1:2132601-2143410 GCF_000334495.1 Tupaia belangeri chinensis
GCCTGGGACTGGGAGCAGGGTGGGCGATTAGAGGGGTGGTCGCGGGCCGGCGCCGCGGGGATGGGAAGCGAGGCCGCTTTGAGCCCGCGCCTCCTGAGTGCCTTCTCCCGCCGCTCCCCCTTTTGTGTAGGTGCTCCTCCCCACTTTACCCCGGCCTGGGGGTTCAGGCTGGCCTGCGACGACCCGCGGGGGCGCCTGCTAGGAGCAGAGCTCCTTTAAGGGGGAGCGAGGTTGGCTTCCTTCCTCTGCCGATGTCACAGGTCAGCTCAGCCTTTCCCGGTCCCACCCCGTCCCCCGGGAGCTGCATCTCCTGGCAGCTTGGCTGAGGAAAGTTCAGAACGCCGGGGTCCCGCCCCTGCTCCCCCGCCCCTGCGGCTCTAAGTGCCCGGGCTCTAAGCTCCAGGGGGTTGGGGGTTGCACTGTTCTTTCTAGTCCTCCTCGTTTTCGCGTTTGCATTGTCGCTTTATTCCTAGATTGGCTTGTTCATGTCTTTTCCCTTTCAAAAAGTTTTAGCTCAAAAAAAAAAAAAAAGTATACTGAAATTCCTCGAGAGGAATTTGTTTTAAGAATTTATTTTAAGGAGGGAGCGAGGTTGGCTTCCTGCCTCTGCCGATGTCACAGGTCAGCTCAGCCTTTCCCGGTCCCACCCCGTCCCCCGGGAGCTGCATCTCCTGGCAGCTTGGCTGAGGAAAGTTCAGAACGCCGGGTCCCCGCCCCTGCTCCCCCGCCCCTGCGGCTCTAAGTGCCCGGGCTCTAAGCTCCAGGGGGTTGGGGGTTGCACTGTTCTTTCTAGTCCTCCTCGTTTTCGCGTTTGCATTGTCGCTTTATTCCTAGATTGGCTTGTTCATGTCTTTTCCCTTTCAAAAAGTTTTAGCTCAAAAAAAAAAAAAAGTATACTGAAATTCCTCGAGAGGAATTTGTTTTAAGAATTTATTTTAAGGAAAGGCTTAGATTTTCTTTTCCTTTTTATCTTTTTTTTCGATGAAGGTGGAGGGTGCTAGGCCTAACTGGGAGTTTAGAAAGATGTCCTAGAGATGATACAGGATACAAGAAGACCATCCATCTCACTCCCCACTGGGTCTCTCGGTTACCTTGCAGCACCTTGAGCCACCTGCCCCAGGAGAAAGGACTCAGGGAGATGTCCTGGGCCCCTCACCCCCTTTCTTATTCCTGGGTGGAGCTGGCCAGGTGTACCTGAAGGAGGTGAGGAACACTGGAGTTCTCTTGTGGAAGTCATCAAACACAGGGGCAGGCTTTCTCTTGCTGCCCAGTGTGGTTGGGATCTCAAGTGGCTTGGAGGATGGCAGATCTGGGATGGAGAGGTGCTGTTGGGAGACACCCCGCTGTAGCCACCGGGAGGAGGTGTGAGCCGGAGGCCTGGGTGTGAACCCGCCTGGTGGACATTCTGCAGTTGGAAGGAGAGAAAGAGCACAGGGTGGTGCTGCAGGCCTGGGCACATCCCGGAGTAAAAGAGAGACCCTGGGCAGCGAGGGGGTCCTCCGACAGTGACGTGACTGCTGGGGGTGGGTGCGGCCAGAGGTTGGGGTCCTGGGCCCCTTTGAGGATCTGGTGAAAGCTCTAACCCCACCCTGCCCAATCTTGCACCTGTGAGGAGTCATATCCAGTAGCAGAAGACTAATGTACCACCCTCTTGGAACTGGGCTCCCCATTAAGACCCCTGCTCTAGGGTTTGTGGTCTAGCCTAGGCTTTCCAGAACTGTTCTCTCCTTCCTGGCTGGTCTCTAAATAATCTCTGGGTGCAAAGAGCAGGCCTCTTGTGAGCTCTTTTCTCATGACCTTCCTGTGCAACTTTGGGCTTGTGGCCATGGAGACCTGGAAACTCTGGACCAGATCCTAGCTCCCTACAGCTAATTAGAGGATGGGGACAGATGAGGTGCCCTTTTCTAGGAGCTGATTTTGCTGTCTATGTGGTGAGGATGCCCTGGGCACTGTCCTGGGGCCACAGGGCTATTGAATTAAAGGTTAATAAAGGGATTATGGTGTGGGAGGGTGGATATTCTGGTGTTTTAGTTGGGTGTGGGGGCCAGGCCCTTGAAGAGCCTCAGTTCATTCTTGGGAGAATGGGAATGAGGTACTTTATTGGAGAGCGTTGTTAAGTGTGAGATCCTCTCTGAGACTCCTCTCAAGGATGCTTTGGGGCAGAATTATCCAAGGTCAGGATCTGATATCATGGTTCCTTGGATCCCTCTGGACTTTAGGAGGCAAGTGGGGGTTATGGGAACTGTCTCTATCTCCAGGGCAGTCCCAAGGAGGACTGGCCTGCCTTTCTTTTCTTACCCATAACTCCCTGGGCCCTGAGGTGCTGCACAGGTGTTTTGGGGGCTACACTTGCTGAAAGAGCCTTTAGGAGGATCTGCCATTTGTGTCTTCTCTGCCTTGGTGTTGAAAAGCCCTCCTTAGGCCCGGCTCCCCCAGAAATGACTACAACTCATGGGCATTTGTGTGTGTATGTTTAACTAGCCGGCAGTGTCTGGCGTATGTTCCCACCCACAGCTGTTTCCTACTCTGCTCTTGGCAATAAGCAACACAGGCAGCAGTATTCCAACGACTTGGGCACAGCGAGGGGTGTCAGACAGCGCTCACCTCTGGCTGCACAAGGTGACCGGAAGGAGGTGGTACCTCTATCTTGCTGGCCATAAAAGGCCTTGGAGGCCCAAAGGGTTGGTGGGCCAGGAGTCCATGACTTGGGCCTTGAAAACTGTCTTGGTGGCATGCGAAGATGCTGCAGTAGAGTCTGAGGATTCGCCTTCCCTGGTGGCCAGGACTTGTCTGTGTGCTGTGGCCCTGGCTGCCGCAGTGGTGAGAGCAGGAGGCTGGCCGTGTTCGCTTGCTCAGTGCTTCTCTGACCCCCTCTGCTTCCAGCCTCCAGTGGTTCCTCTGAGTGTCAGAGCAACATAGTGGACTCCTAACGATGCAGCCAAAATTCTTATCTTTGAAACAGGCCATAATGGAGTAATATGGTAATAATGCTGTGATGAAAACTTTCCTCCCTTAAAACACACTCATTTCATTTCTGTTATGGGGACAGCAAGGGTCTTCAAGGAACCTTGGTGGGATAAAAAAGTTCCAATTCCACTGGCCTCATCTCTACCTCAGGATGTAATCTGGCCACTCTGCATGCCCATTTCCACCAGGGCTTAGTGGTTTAGAGTGGGGGATCTGAAGTTAGGCATCCCTAGGTAGAATCCCCGTTCTCCGTCTTACTCTAAGACTTTTTAAGTACCTCACTCAGTCCCTCATGTTTAGAAAGAGTTAAAAGAGATCTAACACGTATGCCATACAAAGAGTAAATGTTCATTAGATAGAAGCTATTATTATTATTTTGGATTTTTTTCCATAGGGAATGTGTGCTCACTAAAGAGAGACAGAGACAGAGAATGGAAGAGTGAGAAATCACCTCCCCCCAAGTGGGGATGGCCATGCTGCAATCCCTTCTCCTCCATTCTCCTCTTGGGATTTTGGGCACACATGCTCACATACCCAGTGTGATTTTCAAGCCATGGGATTCAGGTCTTGAACTGTGGCTTGCCATGTAGGAGTCCAGCACCTTAGCCACCACGCCACCTGCTGGCTCCAAAGAAGCTACTATTATTGTTATCATTCAGTGACTTCTTCTTTAAAAATATGTATTTATTTATTTTCAATATGGTCAGAGAGGGACAGAGTGAGAGAGAGGGAAAGTGAGAAAGCAAGCTATCAGGTCTGGGACTCGAACTGTGGTTGGCCATATGGGAGTCCAGTACCTTTAACCACCACACCACCTGCCGGCCTTTCATTACAACTATTTCTGTACATGAGGCTCATTATCTAGGAACATCTTTTGTAAAACCTGTAGGGGTTGAGATTGGCTTTTGGAGAGATGGGAGGTGAAGAGTGAGGCTTGAATCATGAACAGAAAGGACCACACAGTGGAGCGGTGGTGGGGAGCCTGAAATGTCAGCATGAGTCAGCACCATACCCTGGTGGGAAACAATCTTTCTCCCTTTCCTTTGGAGAATTTGCCCTGTCAGCTGGGGCAGGGGTGGGGAGCATCATCAGTGGAGGGTTGAGTGGCTTTTTATGTTATTGCTCCAGGGCAGACCCTGCTCTCAGTGCTTCGCATGGATCCGCTCATTGAAACCTCACAAGACCCCATAGCTGTTACATCCATTTTTCAGATGAAGAAACAGAGACATAAGAAACACCAAGGATTAAATAACTCACCCAAGGTTGCAAAGCTGGAAAGTGGTAAACCCAGGATTTGGATTCAGGAAGGCTGGCTGCAGGCTTGGGCTCCCAATAATTCTGAGAGAGACCCCTATTGAGCTGGCGGGTGAGGGGGGTGGGGGATGTTTGTGCTCTGCTGTGAGGCCTGCCAATGCAATGTCCAGGCATCGCTGGAACATGCCTGGAGGCTTCAGCCTAACACAGTCTGCTGAGAACCACTGGCCAAGTGCCAGACACTCTGCTGAGGCCTGACCTGGAGCACAAAGGTCACCGAGGCGTGGCCGCTGTCCTCAAGAGGCCTACAGTCTAATAGGGGAGGACAAGTGTGTTAGCCTAGAATTCCAGTTGCCATAGCAAATGCTGCGATGAGACAGAGCACTGAAGAAGGGGACACTTGGCCAGCCAGAAGAAGATTTGGGGCAGGGAAGGCTTCCTGGAGGAGAGGGTACTTTAATTGAGGGAGGAAAATGGGGCTGCTGTCTGTCTCCTGGGTTTCTGATCTAACCATTGAGGAGATCACTCTCCAGCTCTGTAATCTCTCAGTAGAGCTGAGTGACTGGTGAGAGTGTCAGAAGAGGGTCAGGCTTTCTGGGTCCTTCAGGGCCCTTGCCACGATGAACCGGGCAGTGTGGTCGGCTTTCATGATGCCTTTGTAGTTTGTAGCAGCTGAGAAACAGTCACAGAGTGCAGAGAGCACGCTGAAGCAGCACCAGCCTTGTAGGAGTCACTGCTTCACTCTTGTCTCTCTCTGCACTTGGAACCAGAGGTGAATGAATTTAAACTGTGGAGGAAGGACTCAAGCAAAGTACAAGGAAGACATTCCAAACAGGATGTGAGATTTAAGAAAAGTGACTCAGGAGTGGAGAGAAATGGCCTCCCCTTCATTAGAAATGAGAGCAAGTTTCATTTGTTTCTGTGGCTAAAGAGTTCATCTGGAGACAGGAAGATAAAGTAGAGGCCCCTAGAAGTCCATGGCTGCTCAGCTGGATTTTTTTTTTTTCTATCAGGCGTGTGTGCCACCAGGGACGAGGAGAGGGAAAGTGAGAAATCGCCCCCAGGATGGATGGTTATGCTGCAGTCCCTTCTCCATCTCCTCTTGCGAGCTTGGGCACACACACACATGTGCTCGGTGTGTTTTTCAAGCAGCTGGGTCTGGGACTCACACTGCACAGTCATACACATGGGATCCAGCCACCTCAGCCACCACACTACTGGGCGACCCAGGAGCTGGAATCTGTAAGCTCAAATCCAGCCTAACCCTTCCTTTCACTGATGAAGCGAGTGAAGAATATGCATTAATATGCAATGGCTCATCCATGGAGTGAGTCAGGACACAAACCATGTCTGCCCAACAGCTGGGGCTCTTGCCCTGGTCCCAGTCAGAGGGGATGTGTACTGGGAGTGACCCACAACCCTAAGGGACAGAAGCCAAGCCTTGTGAGAATTGCCGTAGGAGACCTGGATATAACTGAGCATTTGTGTGGGTGTTGGAGTGCAGAGAGCATCAGCTCCTGGCAATGTTTTTGACGAGGGCAGTCCCGGTTGAAGCCAGTGGGTCCTTTCATTATGTGCTGGCCCCAGTATAGAAGAGCTTTGGGCAAATGCATGAGGCCTTCTGTAAATTTTGTGGACAGAATTAGTAAATGCAGATAATCCCAAAGTTCTTTTTCTTTGACCATACACTTGTTGAGCCAGTGTACTTACCCTTCCAATTACGTTTTGCTCACTCCAACATGACAACCCCTCCACCCCACCCCAGCAACAAAGAGGGTCCCCAAAAGTATGCTGGGGAGCAAAGGTAGAGTTAGCAAAACACAATTAAGGGTCTTTCTCAAAATTTATAATTCTTGCAAAGATCATCAAGAGCTGACAGGATGGTCTCTTATAATGGCTTTTGCTTTTTGTTGTTCTGAGTACAAGAGGAAAGCCTGCATTTTTCACGTGTAGGCAAAGCAGGTGATGTCTCAACCTCATTTAGTTGGAAGGCTACAGGGATTTCAGGCAAGAGCAGGCTTGCTCTCAGAAGAGACTCTGACTAAGAAGGAACCAAATATAAACTGATGCCGGACAAGGACAATGCGTTTAAAATACCAGGTGGTGGCTTTAGTCCCCGAGGTGAATTTAAATTGACTCGTGCAAACCAAAGAGAAGAGGCAGCAGAAAACGCGGTGGCAAGAGCTCTTGCTTCCTCTTCTACCCCCCAGGACTCCCTTCCCTCAGGAAAGCATTCGTTCTAGGAAGACACCTGCAAAGCTTTGTCTGTGCGCGGTGACCGGCAAGCAGGATTCGGAGCTCTGTAGAGGGGAAGATGCTTTGTGGTCATGCAGGGTGATCAGGCACAGGAAATGATTTCACTTTGTTCAGGTCTGAGATTAGTTTCGGTTTCAGGCTGTGCCAGGAGCTGAAAGAGCTAGTGAGAGCAAGGGGAGGGGTGAGCTGGCAGAGTTTCATCATTGGCTGTGTTGGCTAGTGGCAAGGTGGGTGGCGGACAGGGAACGCCTGTGCCGAGCAGGGAAGAAGGAGGAGCATCAGGGATGGAGTGAAGGAAGTCTGTGATCGAGTGTGCATGTGTGTGTAGAGGTTGTGCGGGGTGATGGTGGGGAGGGACGGTATAAAGATACCAGAGGTGCATAGGTCAGAACCCCCGTGTAGTCACAGGGCTACTGAACCATGGGCTAGCAGGTCCTGGGGAAGCCTTAAAATACAGATTACCTGGGCAAGGTGGATTTTCCATGAGCGGGTGTAGAGCTGACAGGAATGCAAGGTGTAACCATTTTTTTGCATTTGGCTTTTCTTAAAAAAAAAAAAAAAGCCAAATTAAAGTTTGAGAGTGCATAGCTGTAACCTGCAGACCTTTGCATGTTGGTGCATCCTCTAAAAACATCAGGCTGTCATTTGGGGCCAGTCTGGTGTTTCACAGGGCATCATTACCTTAGAAAATAAGCGGTTGACTTCCTCTGCTCCTGAGCAGGGCACACGCAGATGTTTCATTCCATCTGAGCAGTATTAGAGCATCACTGCTTTTTATTTCTTGGAGTCATAAATGCATTTTATTATACAAGAGAGAATCACTGAATTTTAAAGCTGGGAAGGATTTTGAAGATCACTCAGTCTGGGGACCAGCAGGTAGCGTAATGGCTGTGTTGCTGAACTCCCATGTAGTCGACCATGGTTTGAGTCCTGGACCCGGCGGCTTAAACTCATGCCAGGTGCGTGCACGTGCATGCCCAAGATCCAGAGAGGAGAATGGAGGAGAAGGGATTGCGGTGTGGCCATCGCCCCTGGGGGGTGATTTCTCACCTTCTAGCTTTCTATCTCTCTGTCTCTCTTTGTTTTTCTGGTGAGTGCACCCTGTAGCAAAAAAAAAAAGAAAAAAAAATCAGTCTGCTCCTAGGGGAATTTCTGGTACTGGGTCATCAAGTACCTTGAGAAGGTATATAGTATGTGGTTAAGAACACCAAGTCATGGGACAAGCAGATGGTGTGGTGGTTATGTTGTTGGACTCCCATGTAGTCAATCGATCATGGTTTGGGGCCCAAACCTGGGCTTAGAACTCATGCTGGGCGTGTGTACATGTGTGCCCAAAATCCTGAGAGGAGACCGGAGGAGAGAAGGAATTGTGATGTGGCCATCTCCCTGGAGTTGATTTCTCGCTTCCTGTCTCTCTGTTTCTCCCTGACTCTCTGGCAAGCACACAACAACAAAATAATCTCTCTTAAAAAAACAAACAAACAAACAAAAAAAACACTGAGAGGACCAGCAGGTGGCATGGTGGTTAAGGGGCTGGGTAAATCCACAAGTGCTGGATACTTCCACATGACCCACCATGGTTCAAGGCCCAGACCTGGTGGCTTGCTTTCTCACTTTCCCTCTCTCTCTTTCTCTCTCTTCATGTCTCTCTAGTCAAATTAAAATAAATGAATGAATAAATGAAGTTAAATAAAATAATTCTAAAAAACAAACAAAAAACACTGAGCCAGACTTCTTGTGTTTAAATCTAGCCTCTGCTAGTTGATACTGTGTTCTTGGGGCAAGTTGTTCAATCTCTGAATCTTAGTTTCCTGGTCCATACAATGGGAATAATAATATAACCAAATGATTGCTAGGATCAAAAACTTACTAAAGCCTTAGCACAATGCATCACATATTGTAAGTCCTCGCTGTCGCTGCTATCATTAGTAGTATTATTTTTTAAAGAATTAATTATTTTATTTTATTTATTGTTATTGTTTTTGAATTTGCTATAGGGCACACATACCATAGAGAGAGAGAAAGCAAGCTGCCAAGTCCAGGACTCAAACTGCAGTTAGCCATGTGGTAGTCCAGCACCTTAACCACCATGCCACCTGCTGGTCCTTGTACTATTGTTTTCATTTCATGAAATCACATGGCTATTTAGTGGCAGAGCCAGGGCTACAATGCTAAACTCTTTTTTTTCCCCTAGTTCTCTCCAGCATGGCCATGAGGTGATTTCATCAGAGTCTCAAAATTATATGGAGAGCTTATGGGGATGCTTATGCAGGTATCTTCTACTGCATGCTCACAACAGAGCTAGAAGACACTTATTAGACAGGGCTTGACCCACTTATTAGACATAGCTAGATGTTGGGCATGAAGCCATAGGCTTACCAACAGATTCGTTCCCACAAACATAATTTACGAGTGCTCAGAGGTTTCCTAAATGCCAGGTTGGTTTCCTCTGCTAAAAAAGTTTGGGTGCTTCTAGATGTTTTACTCGAAGAATTCTCCTCTAATTGGAAACATCCATTTCAATGAGTTGTGGTAGCAAAGCAAGCCTTCGGGTGTAATGGAAATGTTTCTGTAGCTTGGCTGCTATTTATCAGGGGTGAAGACAGTGCAGATGTTTTAAAAAATATATAGGCTTGGCAGAAGTCCATATGTCTAGGCCTTGCCTATACCAGTGCATTCCCAAATGATTTGCGCTGACCTTTTGCAAATTGCTGACAGCCTGGGAGCCTCCCAAGGGAGACATTTTAATCTGAGATGTTGCGGCCATGCGATCCCTCGTTGAGTGGTCTTTGACACCCTTGATAGGCTGGCACCCTCTTCCTAAGGCAGTTTGGGTGTGTTTCCTTGAAATACGGAAATTAATTTTGTTCGACAGGTCCTGCCATACTCCCTTGAGATACCACCATTCTCTAGACTTTACAGAATTGAAATATGTTTTTGATGCTGATCCGTGGGACTCCTCAACTTTCCATGCCTGAAGAAGGGAGGGAGCCTGGTGAGGTGTGAAATTTGCAAGTGTGCAGTTGAAGTCCACAACCAGAGTGCTCGTCTCAGCTCTGCCTTGTACAGAGTATACCATCTGAGCAGGTCATTTCTTAATTTGCTTTTCTTGTGGCAAATCTATAATTATACCCCACAACAGTAAATGGCTTTTGAGCACATCTGTTACATAGAATTAATATTAATATTATTATTAATGTGGCCAACAGGTGACGTAGTGGTTAAGGCACTGCACTCCCCACATGGTCGGCCGTGGTTTGAGTCCTGGGCCTGGTGGCTTACTTTTCCATTTCCCTCTCTATCTCTCTCTCTTTCTCTGTCTCTCTGGTCAAATTAAAAAATAATAACAACAAATAAAATGAAATATTTTTAAATTAAATAAATATTATAAATGAGGATCCTTACTACACAGGATTGTTTGACAGTCTAATAAGAGTAGCTAACATTTATTGTATGCTTACTACAGGCCAGTGGGCTTTCTAAGCATTTGAGGAGTATTAATGATTTAAAAGCTCATTTCTTCTCAGAGAGAGACAGAGAAATGTAGCACCCATAACAAGTTCTTTTATTTTGTTTGTTTTAAAGAATTATTTTATTTAACTTTATTTATTTTAATTTGACCAGAGAGGGACAGAGAGAAAGAGAAAGTGAGAAAGCAAGCTGCCAGGTCTGGGACTCAAATCACGGTCAGCCATGTGGGAGTCCAGCGCCCTTAACTACCCCACCACCTGCTGGCCCCCATAGCAAGGTCTTGATGCAGAGATTCATCCACCCCCAACTTTAGCCAGCCCTGGATCGTGGGCACACATGGGAAGTCCCCAGATGTGAACTAGAACCCCTCCCCTGTGGGCTTGCCTCACAGAGCTTTTTATTGCTAAGCCACTGTTTCGTGTTAATTTAATAAACCCTATAACAGATACTTTAACCTCTACTTTAATAAGAGGAGATTGAGGCACGGAGAGATGAACTCGCCCAGGGTCACCCTGCTAGTTGAGGAGATGGGATCCAAACTCCAAAGGCCAGGCAGCTGAGTCTGCGGATGTGTTTCTAAGAGCTTTTATGGCATTGTATGGTTGCGATTCTTGTTCGTTGACTGCTACTCTTCTCCTTTGACGAGCTGAAAGAGGGATAAACTGAGCCTGGAGGTAGATTAAGTGTACAGATCACAGTGTTGGAAAGAATGAGGAGACGGAGCGTATGAGAGCTGTTTTGGGAGTTATAGGGAAACAGCTGTTTCTAAGTTTGGGACAGAGCTGAGGAGATTCCACAGGGACAGAGAAGGATATTTTTCTGGGTGGATTTTTCCTATCTGCTATGGGGTTTGAGGGTCAT
>NW_006159921.1:2143624-2162513 GCF_000334495.1 Tupaia belangeri chinensis
CTCTTTCCCCTCCTATCACATTTTATTTGAAACAAACAAACAAACAAACACCTCAGCCTTTAAGCCCCACCTCAGCCCTCAGCTGGGGCAGCTTAGAAATTAAGAAAACTGCCAAGTGCAGTGAATTCTTGGGACATGAAAAGAAGGGCGAAGGGTGGGATTTCTAGTGGGCCTTCTTGTTATTGCATTTCTATTAAGTGCACGTGGGGGATGAGCCATGGAGTGGCTTGGCTTCCATGGAGGGGGGGATGGAATTTGGGTGACTTCCCTTCCCATGAGTTGATTTAATAGGAGAATGAATCATCCTATTAGCTTTCATCCTGGAAAAGAAAACAGAAAGGAGTGTGTGAGTTAGGGAGATGGCATTTAACTGAAGCCAGAGCCTTCTGTGCTGGTCTCCTAGGGTAGCCACCAGACTGACACGCAGGGACATGGTGGTTTGTGCCAAGGGTAAAGTCTCTCCAGGGCCTTTGGGAAGGACTCCCAGCTTCCTGTTGCTGCCACCCTTGGCCCTCTTCATCCCTGGGAGGCTCTGGGACCTATGGCCTTACAGGGAGATGAACAGAAGGTGTAAGTGTCATTAAAAATAGACTACCCGCTGAGATTCACACACAGCGGTGATCATTTTGAGGACATTAACATAAACATTCATTTAATAAAATTAGACAACTCAGAAATAGCTTTTGGCCTCTGGGGATGTGAATGACACTCATGTCCAATCCATGTGAAGGTGGTAAGGGTTCTCTGGGCTCATGCCTGACCCCCTGGGACGTCTGTGGGGATGTCTTATTTCCCTCGGGACTGCAGCTGTGACCCAGGTGTGAGCACCTCTGGCTGGGCCAGCCCCACCCTCCCCTGAGCTTGCTGGGAGGTTGGGGCTCACATCCTTTACTGAGCCACTCTCTCTGTGACCTTTCTATAGAATAGTGACCTTTATTTGCATTCTGAACTGAGGCTGGAATCTCCAGGGGAATGGGAAGGCCGCTGAGGACGGAGGAGTAACATGGCTAGTCATGTCTCCACCCCAGTTAGGCCCACTTATGGGGTGGTCCCATTTTCAGACCCTGCTTCTCCACACATATTTCCCCGAAGTGTCTGACGATGTCCCTCTGGCCCCACTTGCCTCATTTTCCCTCCTGCTCCCAGCTATTAGCAGCGGCTACCTTAAAAGATCCCTTGAAAGACACAAACTCTGTGTCTTACATAATTTAATTTGATCCTTATACCAACCCTATGACCTAGGGATTGCTGTCCTTTTGGGTGTGAGAACTGAGGGCACAGTAACTTGCCCACGCAATGCTCCCACGTACTGGGTGCGGTGGAGTTCTTTTGTCTTTTGTCCTTTTTACAATTTACTGGAGGGTACGTGTGCTTACAGCAGAGAGAGACAGAGGGAGAGGGAGAACAGAGAGAGGGAAAGCGGGAAAGCACCCCCTATGGGGATGGTCATGTGGCAATCCCTTCTTCACGTGTCCTTCCGGGATTTGGGGCATGCGCGCACATGTACTCAGAATGCATCTCAAGCCGCTGGGTTAGGGACTCAAATTGGCAGTTAGCCATATAGGATCCAGCTACCTTAACCACCTTGCCACCAGCTGGCCCTTTGCTGTAAGAAATGTCCAAGATGCTGACGCAGAGAGACTAGCATAGTGAATGCCCGTGTGCACACCACCAAGCGTCTTCCCTTATGCAGAAACCCTGGCCCAGTGGCTCTCGGCAGGCAGAAGATGCCTTTGGGTGCATTAGTAGGGGGTGCCCTTCGCCCAGGGCGGCAGCTTGGATGAGCACCTTGTGCAGTGGCCAGCCTGCATCGCTGTGCCCCACCCCCGTCTGCCTTTTGACATAAAGAAGGGACACTAGCTGGACACCAGTTGTTACCAAACTGGTGATTTCCCCTCAGCCATGTGGGGCTGAGGGAGAAAGGCTCATTTACTAGAGACGTTCCTGGTTAAAAGCAGCACAGTGGTCAGGTGGGACGTTCTGTGAAGCTGACCCACGTGAAAGATTCTGGGTCTCTCTCTTTTTTATTTTTTTCTTAGAGAGGTTTTTGCTATAGGGGAGGTGTTCTAGCAGGAAAGACAAGACAGAGAGACAGAAAGTGAGAAATCCCCTCCCAGGGGGACGACACACTGTAATCCTTTCTCTTCTATTCTCCTCTCAGGATCTTGGGCACACATGCACACGCGCCTGGCATGAATTTAAGTCACCGGGTCCAGGACTCAAACTGCAGTCGGCTACGTGGAGTCCAGTGATGTAACCATTATGCCATCTGCTGGCTCCCTGGGTCCCTCTCTGAGTATGCTGGGCACATGTGTGCCCAGGTCCCATGATGTTTCATGGGAGGATTGCAGCGCCCAGGACCCTATTGGTGGTGCTGTCTCTCTCTCTCACTATCTCTGTCTCTCTTGCTCATGGAAGAAATAAATACACTGAGAAAAATTAAGCAGAGAAATGATTGCCAGAAGAGAGACTTCTGCTGCAAGGAGGGTGGGGCAGATGAGTTCTTTTGCTGCCTATTTTCTTCCAGCCATCTGCTCTCTGGACTCCTCCCCTGTGGTGCCTTTTCTGGGCCCAGGGCAAGGGAAGCACTTGTCTCCTGTAGGCAGGGGGGTGTGAAAGCCTGGTGTGAACTCACTCTTGGCTGCTGCCCTCTAGCCGTGGGACAAGCTGGCGTTGCCTCTTGGCAGCCGAACTTTTCTCAGGGCGCAGGGTAGCCAGAGGCCGTGTGGAAGCTGTGCTTTCACACCTGTACAACTGTTCCTTTTGGTCCCAAGTGGGGCCTGTGGGTCACCAGGTAGGGAGCTTCTCAAGGGTAGCTATTAGGGTTTTTGTTTTTCACTACTATCCCCTTGGTTGTGCCCACTGCCCCACTGCATCTGGCATTGGTGCTCTGAGAGTATTTGTTAAACAGATGAATGTTAGGCCGGCAGCCGGCATGAAGGTTGAGGCAGCCAGATCCTGCATGGCTGACTGCACTGTTCAAGTCCTAGACTTGGTGGCAAGGTGCCTGTGTGAGCGTGTCCCAAATCCCGAGAGGAGAATGGAGGAGAAAGGATTGTGGTGTAGCCATCCCCCTGGGGGATGATTTCTCACTTTCCCTTTCTTTCTCGCTCTGTCTCTCTAGGTGAGTGCGTGCACCCTATAGCAAAACTAAAATACTATTAGATTGTTGGAAAAGTCATGACTTTTTTTTATGTTTTTCTAGGCAAAAATGCATCTTGCCTTTCCTGATGACCCATTAATATACATGTGTGTTAATATATATATAGTTTGTGTATATATTATATTGTATCTCTATTATATTTATATACCATATATTTTCATATATTTATATATTCTACATTCATATATAATATGTAATATAATGTATTTTATGTTATATAATAGAAATATATATAAGAAAGTATGAATATTTATGATATAGGTATTATATATTATATAGATGTACACACATATATATATGTCAATATAAACTAATGAATGTTAAATGAATGGACACAGCATCCCACAGGCCAGAGAAATATGCTGAGGGGCCCAGATTGGATGACTTTGTGCTTCAGTCAGGAGAGGCTAGACTTGGCTGCAGGAAGAGTCAACCGACATCCCAGCAGCTTTATATAGTCTCGATTTAGTTTTGCTCATGGCAAGTCTGAGGGGAGTTGGGCAGTTCTCCTCCACCTTAGCCACACCACATGGGTTATAGGGCCTTCGGGGTTACTGAGAGGGGTAGGAAGAGACAGAGGCAGCAGCCCGGCTTTTAACTACCTCAACAAGGAACTGACTGATACCTGTTACTTCCATTTACTTTGCATTGGCTCACCCCATCTTGAGGCAAGGGCGGCTGGGAAATGCAGAGGAGCAAAGGACTGTCTTCCCAGTCCTGAAGGAGAGGGTCCTATGTTCTTTTTAAAGTTTATTTCTTTATGAGAGTGAGAGCGAGGGAGAGACGAGCACCTCTTAATAAGGCCTCATGCTGCAATCTCCCACCCGACTCCAGCCTTCCCAGCCAGCTGGGATCATGAGTGCACTTCCCTGGCCTATATGGGTCAACTGGACCTGTGAGGACCGGAGCCAAACCGCTGAGCTTCCGTGTGGATCCAGCTTTGCTTGAACTGCTCGTCACCGCTGTGCCACCGAGCCCTCTGGTAGAGAATATTGTATCTCTTGTCCCTAAACTTAGTCCATCGAGGTGTCTCTGGCTGGATCACTTACCCTGTCACCATGTTTTTACTTGGACAAGAAGAGAACACCTGCTACTTCCTTTAACCCAGGGAAGGAGGCATGAGATGGCACTGAAGGGGAGTCACAGAGTTGGTCATGTGACATTCATTCATTTAACAGTCATTAGTTTATATTGTCATATGTATATGTGTGCATTTCTAAATAATATATAATACCTATATCACTTCACCTCTGGAGCCTCTTCCCACCTGTACAAGGAGGATAGTAACACCAGCCTGTCTCTCAGTTCAGACTCTACTGATTGTAGGTAACAGAAACCAGCTTGAGCCGTTGGAAGTCACGGGGCAATTACAGAACCAAGAGCAGGAAATAACCACTGGCCTCCCAAGTGCTGGAGCTGACACAGCTCTCTCGGTGTCCCTGCTGGGTGCACTTGGGGGATGCTGCTGCCTCTGTGGTGTGTGCCGGATGTCACGGCCCTCAGCTCCTCCTTTCAGCAACCATCAGAGACTGAGGCGCGTCTGAACCTTGATTTGAATTACTGGGCAGAGAATCAGATTGGTTCATTTGGGTCATCTGTCCACTGGCTGGTTCAATCAGCTGTGGCCAGGAGGACGTGGTCTATAGCATGACCATGGTGTTGAGAGCCTTCCCCTGTGAATGGGGTGGAGGACGTCCTCACAGAAGAGATGGGAGTTGGGCAGATACCTCAAAAAGGTATCCACCCTGGGACCAGCAGTTAGTGTAATGGCTATGTCGCTGGACTCCCATGTAGTCAACCGTGGTTCACATCCTAGACCTGGTGGCTTAAAACTCATGCTGGGTGCGTGTGCATGCGTGCCCAAGATCCTGAGAGGAGAACGGAGCAGAAGGGATTGCTGCGTGGCCATCTCCCCTGGGGGGTGATTTCTTGCTTTCTATCTCTCTGTCTCTGTCTGTCTGTCTGGTGAGCGCACGTGCCCTATAGCAAAAACCTCTTCAAAAAAAAAAAAAAAAAGGTATCCACCCTTACCTTACCTAGCTCAAGGGTGGCTGAGTTGATTGGATAGTGTCTGCAAGAAAGCTTTAAGAAATGCTAGGTGCTGCACTGGGAGCTGGAATGGTGCTGTGGGATCTCTTGCTAGGAATCTTGGGGGATTGCATTGTCCTAAAAGAGCATGGAGGGATTATAACTCTGTGAGAGAGAATTTGAAAATCTTGGTGGGGGCAAGGGAGCTGTTGTTGTTGGAAGTGACGGAGCAGGGATGGGAGGGAGTGGTCAGCGCCAGCACAGGACCTTGCCAGGGGTGAAGCTAGGTTTGAAGGCCATTGGACCATAGCCGGGTAAGAGTGAATAGGTCTCTCTCACCTACATGAATAGGGAGGCCCCTGTGGTGGAAACTGAATGACGTGGAAAGGATAGATGTCAGCCTGGATACAACACTTCAGTCCCTGCCCCCACGTGGCCCTAAACAGTGTGGGTTGTGTGCCTATGAGCAAGCCACCTCACCTCTCTGGGGCTTAGCAAGTCCTGCTCTGTGAATATTCTGTGTCCGTATATCATGGGGGTTCAAGCATAGAGTCTGGAACGAGACAGCTAGGTGGGCATCCTTGCTCTGCAGTTGCTAGCTTTGGGATCACTCTACGTGTCGGTTTCCTCATTTGTGAAGTGAGGATATTTGTAGTATGGCCACCTATGATTATTGTAAAGATGACATGAAGTGACTCCTCAACGATGAGTATTATCACGGAAGCCCAGGCCAGGCCAGTTCCAGGGACCTATGGCCAGGTGCGTGTGCCCAGCCCCTTAGGAGTTAGAATGACTATGTGGTGTGGAGAGGATATGTGGGGGTGGTATGCCGTGGGGACGCAGGAAGAAGCCCTAAGACAGGATAGGAAGCTAAAGGGGCAGTGGGCAGGAATGAGGTGCTGGTGGCAGTGGCAGGCCTAGTCTCCTGCAGGCTGAGGCTCAGGTTGTTCCATGCATTCTGCCCTGCCAGCTCATGAGGCGCACAGGGCGAGGTGTGTACGTGGAGACTCAGCCCTGGAGCCAGCGCCCCTTCCATTCCTTCCACTGCCCACCGGCTTCCCAGCCCCTGTAGTTGGGGTGCCACAGTTTATGGGAACTTTGGGAATGACTGCACAGAACCCTGGAATGTTAGAGCCTCCTTGCCTTCCATCCTCAGCCAGGGGCTTGAGAAACGCTAAGTCTCAAGTCTGGGATAAGAGTGCTTCCCTTTGTGAAACTGCAGAGCTCCGAGAATTAAAAAGAAATGAAGATGCCCTTCTGACCACCGAGCAATTTGAGGGCTGAATTATTCAGAACCTCTGCTCCCATTGCTTTCTCCTGGGGAAGGGCCATGGAGGAGCGTGGAGCCAGGGAGGGCTGCAGTTCCCTGCCCGGCTGTCTTGTACCCCGATCCCCATGGAGCCCACACCAGCAGGCCTTGTCCTCCTCCTTTGTCCTTGGGCAGTGAGGTTCCTGTGGTTTCCCTCGAGCCAGGCCTGCCAGGTTCAGGTTGAGGTGGAGCACAGGGCCCCTCCCTCCCCTCCCTCGGGCTGAGGTCTCGCCTGGCCTGATCCTGCTTGGCTTTAGGACAGAGCGATAATGAATGATATAAATAAGTCATTCCCATTAGCAGCCTCGCCAGGCAGTCATAGGCTCGTAGGCCCAGAAGGCAGGCCAGTGCCTGGGGAGGTGGTGTGGACCTGGACCAGCCGGCTTCTCCCCAAGGGAGCAGGGTCTTTCTGGGGAGGGGGGGAACTCCAAGGGAGGTGGCTGCTGGTCTTCCTCCCCCAGGAGCCGTAATCCTCTTTCATCCCCTCCAGGATTATGTTCTCAGCCTGGGGAACTCATGAAAATCAGTGATTCCAGCAGCAGGGGCACAGGGGAGGGATGCTTTGAGGCCAGTAGGGTCTTCTAGAAGGGGGTTGCAGTGAGATGTCCAGGCATTGGGGCTGCTCTAGGCCAGGCAGGCCTGGCCGCCAAGGTGGACTGTGGCCATGGCAACCCCTGGCCCCGTCCAAGTAAACACAGGCTTTCAAAGGGGGCCTTGTTCCCTGTGGGAGCCCTTCAGTTGTAGCCTGCTGGGACTTTTCAAACTTGGGGAGGAAAGGGAGGCCTGTGGGGACGAGGTGGGCCTGACTCTGAGGAAATGTCACTCCTGGTTCCTACTTTGCCCCGCCCCAGGCATATTTCCTGGAGGCCCCAGTTTCCAAAGCTCCCACTTCTGGAGAATAGAAGAGTAAGCACTAAGAATGCATTCTGTCTCTAGGCAACAGTGGTGTGTGTGTGTGTGTGTGTGTGTGTGTGTGTGTGTGACTGAGGGGTGGGAAGCTTGGAAAAATCACCCTGGTGCTGGCCACCTTGGAATGCAAGGGCCTTGCTGCCCTAGACTGATCTCAACAAGCTACCAGGGCCACCCGACACAGATCTTCAAGGGTTGCTCATCCTGCTGCCCCGAGTATCAAATAAGTAAATCTCAGAGAAAACACTACAGCATTCATTAAATAAGCGAACCACAATGGCGATTTACATGCTTCTGCCTTAGCTGGTGAACTGTGGTGAGAAAGCTGGCCGTGAGCGCTTCGGGTGCCTTTGCTGTCTTTGGGGCAGCTTGGTCCCTGGCTTCCCCTCTATCCTTTCCTCTTTTAGTTAACCCAAGCGTAAAACCTGGGAAAGATGACGCATCTGCTCTGGAAGCCTTCGAAGACTTAGAAGGCATTTCCTGTCTATCTGTTAATGCAAGAATGCATAATGGCTGTACTTCCAGATAGCTTCCCTCGCCACTGCATTCCTCCTTCCTCTTGTCTGAAGAGGTAGGGAGAGGCAGAGGCAGCCTTAGGTGTGAGGAGGAGGGGAGGCACCAGGCAGACAGGAATAATCTGTTAACTATGGGCCGGCCTCTCTGTCAAGTCCCCAGATGCTCTTGGGGATGCCTAAGGGACATGTGGGCAAAGATCAAAGTCTGCTCAGAAGGAGCAGATCTGGGCCTGGCTCATTTGTTCTCAAGTTGCTGTCAGCCTGAGGGCTAGCAGCATCCACTCTGCACTCTGTGGGCTGGAGTTTACTGCTGATGACCCCAGCCTCTCTTCTGGGCAGGAGGGTGGAGCATCAATAAATCTGAGTACGCATAGGGCCCTGGCCTCTCGGTGAAGTTTCCTTGCACCGTGGGAGAGCAGGAAGGGGTCTCATTCAGAGCTGGGCCACTGGGACCAACACAGAGGGCTGGGTTCTAGTGGACCCTATCTCTTCCATCCCTCTTCTCTTTGTAGATTCTTTCTTATTATGTGCTGATAAATTTAAGTGAGATAGTGCTGTTTAAAATGGCTTCTGGGCCAGCCGTGGCAAGGAGGTTGGAGTGGCTGGATTCCACATGGGCAATTGTGCATTCAAGTCCTATACCCCAGGCTTAGAAAATATTCAGGTAGCGGACCAGCAGATGATGTAATGGTTATGTTGCTGGACTCCCACCGGGTGGCTTAAAATGTATACAGGGCGCATGTGCATGAGTACCCAAAATCCTGAGAGGAGAATGGAGAAGGGACTGTGGCATGGCCATCCCCCTTGGGCGGCGATTTCTTGCTTTCTGTTTCTCTCTGTCTCTCTGGCAAGCACACACGCCTGATAGCAAAAATCTCTCTTAAAAAAAAAAAAGAAAGAAAGAAAGTACCCAAGTATTTTGCATGTGTGCCCTAAGTCCCGAAAGGAGAGAGATGGAGGATAAAGGATTGTGGTATGACCATCCTCCATGGGGGTTATTTTCTAACTTTCCTTCCCTTTGTCTCTGTCTCTCTCTAGTGAGTGCACACACTCTCTAACAAAGTTAAAAAGTAGTAAAAAATATGGTGACTTCTTAGGTGGGCTCCATGTAGCAGCGGTAATGCACTGCTCAAGAGAAGCTGGATCCTAGATGGTGAACTTGGTCCAGTCAGCCTGAAACTTGGCAGGCACATACGGGGGAGCCCAGGACCTGATGGGAGGACTGGAGAGAGGAGACTGTGGCATGAACAGACTCCATAGTGGGTGTTCATCTCTCTCTTACGCCCAGGTGCACATGGACATGCTCTACCATAAATTTAAAAAAGGAAGTCGCTTCTTTAGCTGCAGTGGGAGTGGAAGGGGCTCATAAAGTCCCCAGACTTTCTTGGTTAGTATAAAATAAGACACCAAATGGAGCTTTGTGGAGAGAGAGAAAAAGCAGAGGTAGGTCCTGGTTCTGGAGAGAGTTGGTTTAATGGAAGAACCATTCAACACATCAGAAGAATATGAAGGGTCTATAAAGTAACAGACATTTTCGGTGACTTGTAGAATCTTAGTCCAGGCTGAGAGAAGTCTAAAATATCCGGAGAACAGCCATCTTCTGTATGTCTCCACCTGGCCGCAGGCGAGAATACCTGATTCTGGCAGTGCGAGGTGGGGGCTAGGCATGGGTGAATTGCTTAAGCACCCTACACCCCCACTTTGATGTTCTTTTTTTTTTTTTTAGAATTTTGCTATAGGGTATGCATGCTCACCAGGCAGAGGAGGAAGAGAAGGAGGAGAGAGAGAGAGAGAGTGAGAGAGAGAAAGAGAAAGTACCCTCCTGGGGCATGACCACTCTGCAAACCCTCTCCTCCATTCTCCTATCTGGATTTTGGGGCATGCATGCACACGTACCCTGTGTGATTTTCTTTTTCTCTTTTTTTTTTTTTTTTGAGAGGTTTTCGCTATAGGGCACGTGTGCTCACCAGAAAGACAGAAAGAGACAGAAAGACAGAAAGCGAGAAACCACCCCCCAGGGGGGGATGGCCATGCTGCAATCCCTTCTCCTCCATTCTCCTCCTGGGATCTTGGGCACGCACGCACACGTGCCCGGCGTGAGTTTAAGCCGCCGGATCTGGGACTCAAACCGTGGTCGGCTACATGGGAGTCTAGCGACATAGCCATTACGCTAACTGCTGGTCCCTCCCTGTGTGATTTTAAAGCCACTGGGTCTAGGACTTGAACCCTGCAGTTGGCCATGGGGGATCCAGTCACTTTAACCACTGTGCCACTAACTAGTCTCCCATATGTTTCTTTTCTTTTTCTTTTTCTTTTTTTGGTTAAGATTTAATTTTACTTATTATTATTTTATTTGACCAGAGAGAAACAGAGGAGAAAAAGAGGGAAAGTGAGAAATCAAGCCACCAGGCCCAGGAAGGACCTGGACCCCAGTCGGGCATGTGGAAGTCCAACACCTCAACTACCACGCCACCTGCTGCCCACCCACTCCAGATGTTTCTAATGTGCAGCCAGGGTTGAGAGCCAGACCTCTAATGCAGTGGAGCACAGATGTGATGGTTTTTTTCCCCAGGAGACACTGGCAGTGTCTGGAGTTGTTTTTGGTTGTCACATCCAGGGTGGAGGTGCTATTGGCATTGGTGGGTTGAGGCCAGGGATGCTGCTAAATATCTTCCAGTGTATGGAGAGCCCCTGCCATGGAGAATTATCTGGCCCCAAACATCAGCAATGCTCAAGTTTGAGAGAGCCCCTGACCCAGACCTTCTGGAGATATGTTTTAGGCAGTATTTTGAGAGAGGGAGGACATCATTTCTGGAAACTGTGCATGGCAGGTTTGGAGTTAGGGGAATGTGATTGGGTTTTTGTGAGGGAGGAAGAGGCTCATAGTTGTTTGGGAGTTGTTTGAGATCCAGGGGAGATTTTTCCTCCTCTGACACTTCCTGGATTTGGATTGTGTCTTGTCAAGATGCCTTTGGTTGGGACATTGAGCTCCTGAGACCATAACCCTAAGACCTCCTCTGCCCTGTGTGAGTCAGATGAAGGAGCCCATGTCAGGCACTATCTCCTTCCAATGCCAAGACCAAAGGCTCACCCTTGGGCTGACTGTCCCTAAGTCTGAGCATATGGAAAGCCACTGCCCAGGAACTTGTTTTCCCTCCTGCTCTAGTCACCAACAGTGTCCTTTGGTTTGGCTACCAGCGTCATGACTCCTTCTAACATTAATTCCTCACTTAGGAGACCTCCCCACCCAGAGATCCTCAGCTCTGCATCTGCGCTGCACACCTGCTGTCTGACAGTGCCTAGCATGTGGCAGTTGCTTCCACCAATGAGGAGGGAACAGGGGACCTGGGGTATTACATCTATACATGGTCCTTTGGTCCTCATGCCATAATTTGAGGTAGGAGAGACTGAGGCTGGTCAAAAGGAGGAACAACTCTACTGTCGAGCATTTCCAGGGAATGGGGCCAGCAGATGGCATGGTGGTTATGGGCGCTGGACTCCCACATAGCCAACTGTGGTTTGAGTCCCGAACCTGGTGACTTGCTTTCTCACCTCCCCTCTTTCTCCCTCTCTCCCTCTCTCTCTGTCCCTCTCTGGTCAAATAAGAATAAATACGTAAATAAATAAAGTTAAACGAAATAATTATTTTTTTAAAAAGTGATGAACAAGTCACCCACATGGGTCCTTGGCAAGCTAAATACATAAAAAGAAGGAAGGGAAGGATTTAAAAACATTTCTAACACTTGGGCATTACTGTAACATCTATGCATGCGTTCTGTGGCCCTGGTATAGACCAGCTCAGATGCCGTCAGATTGTGCAAACTTGTCATTGGCCCTCGACCAAATGAAAAAAAAAAACAAGTTGTGCTTCACCTCAGATAGTTTGAGAAGCACTGTTTCTAAGTGCTCTGCAAAGACAAAGCAGCTATGACACTCAGAGGAGGTCTCCAGCATCCCTTAGCCATCCTCGAGGCTTCTAGCACAGTGCTTCTCAGACTTGGATGTGCACACCAACCACCTGGAGATCTCGTTAAAACGCCATGATTCAGGAAGGCAAGGTGGGGCCAGTGTCTCTCCACTGCTCACCAGGTGATGTCTGTGCTGCTGGGCTGGGGATCAGACTTTGACCAGTAAGGCTCTAAATGTGCCTGCATTGGGACAGACTAGGCTGGTGCTGGGGACTGCACCTGACTGAGTGAGTCACAGCCCAGCAGGGGGACCAACGGCAGGCTCACCAGACCAGGTTGGCCCGAGAGGGCAGAGGCCTTAGGATTGAGCTCGGCTCACAAGCAGACCTTGCAAAACACCTTTCTCCCAATCCAGGCTGAGTCTGGGTTGCCCAGGGTCCTTTACCTGAGTCACAGAGGCAGCAGCCTTTTCCGTCAAAAGGACTCGACAGGAAGTGTAGAAAAGCAGCTCAGGAGCACCTGCAAACATTCTGAGGAATACCGCCCACCATCATACCCAAGAGGAGAAGACATTTTGAGAAAACTGTGGTCACTTCCGTGGTTCCACTAGTGCCAGACCAAAGCTGGGTCTTGGGATGGTGAGGCCCTGGGAGAATAACTGCACGCATGTTCCCACAACATTTATTTCAATTTAAGAAGCACATTTGCTTCTATCTAATTAAGAGCCAGAAGTCTCAGAGAAAGGGACATGCTGTGGTCAACCCAGGAGGGTGGAGATGACCCCTCAGTGGCCACTTCTGCAGCCAGAAAATGCCAAAGCTGCCCATCTCCAACCCCATTCCCAGAGGCAACCCCCCTGGTACCTGTTCTACTCCCTGAAAATTCTTTTTTTTAAAAAAAATAATGATTTAACTTTATTGATTGATCTATTTACTTTAATTTTTATTTGACCAGAGAGAGACAGAGAGAGAGAAAGAAAGCTACCAGGTCCGGGACTCAAACCACAGTCAGTCATGTGGGAGTCCAGTGCCCTTCACTGTGCATGCACTTTTAGTCACCCCATTGAGAGCACTGTCTTTGGGGTCAGGTTTGAATTCTGGCACTGTCATTTGCTGCGTTTTCTTAGGCACCTGTTTTACCACCCTGATCTTTAATTTTGTCATTTCTAAATTGGAGGCAGTAATAACCTGCCCCAGGCCTGGGGCGAGGATTACATGAGGTTAAGCATGAGTAACTCACAGAGCTCAGCATGCTGAATTCACACTTGGTAATATTGGGTGTCAAATGTTGTTGTTATTGTTGCTGTCTTGGAACACCTAGGAATGACAATGGTTTCTGTGGGGGACACCCTTATTTTTAGATGGATAGTGGTAACAAATTAGATTGGAACAGAAACTGTTGTCCCTGCTATTTTTCAATTGTTTGAGGCTGATGATAATGAATTGTTTCCTATGTGGATCCAAGAAAAACCCAGGATCAGAACTGGGACTGTGTTGGAACTTGCTTTTAAGTTATGGAAAAAAGCAATAAGCATTACGTAGGAAATCCTTTAACCTCATAGGTCTTGGATGTTAACTCTTTCCATCCTCACTCCAGTATACAACCTGGATACCGTCTCCCAGCAGGCTGGGTGGGTTTTCAGTACCAGTTTGCCTCTAATTCTCCAGCTGCTGGTACATCTTCCCTTTCTGGGGAAATTCAGACTGCTCTTCTTATGAGCAAGAAGCTGAAGTGAACAATTAAGGAACTCAGGTCAGGAGATCTGTGTTCTAGAATCAACTTAGCAAGGCGCTGGTGTGTCACCTGAGTGGCCCTTGGTTCCTAACCTTTATCTGGTCCCAGACCCCTTTGATATTTTAAAGAGTACTTCGATCTTCTCCTTACAAGTGCATGTGCATAGGGACACATTAAACTGTGTGACTTCATGGGGTCCGCGGCCCATGGACCTCACAGAAACATCACAGACCATGGTTAGGAATCTTGTATCAGATCACAAGCTTGATAAAGCTTGTCCTACTATGCAGTGACTGGGTGGCTTTCAGAAGAGAATAGGGGTTAAATGCACAGGCTTTGTAGTCAGGGTGCCAGGTTTGAATCTTACCTCTGCTCCTTGCTGGCTTGTTGACTTTGAGTATGATTGTCTTCTCGAAGCTTCAGTTTCCCCATCTGTGAAGTGGGGATAAGGATAGTACCTACTTGGGGCCAGCAGGTGGTGTGATGGTTAAAGTGCTGGATTCCCACATGGCTGACTGCAGTTAGAGTCCTGGACCTGGCAGCTTGCTTTCTCACTCTCTCTGTTTCTCTCCGGTGAGTGCAAGTGTCCTATAGCAAATTTAAGAATAAATAAAGTTAAATAAATCTTTTTTTTTTTTTAAATGGTACCTAGCTCACAGGGTAGTCATAAGGTTAGATGAAGGACTGTTTGTAAAATACTTGAGCCAACCCATGGCCTGATGACTAAGGCAGCTGGATCCCACATGGCCCACCATGTGGTTCAAGTCCCAGACCTGGAAGCTTAAGAAAAAATGGGTACATGGGCATGCATGCTCAAAACCTGAAAGGAGGGAGGGATGGAGCAGAAGGGATCATGGCCTGATTTATGGGGGGGTACTTTCTTGCTCCTCCTCACCACCAAAAATTTAAAAAAAAAAAATGCTTGTGTTGCATGAACTATTGTTTTGCCTACAGGATGCCCCACTGCCTCTGGAGGAATCCCACCTTGGTAGCAAGAACGCGCACTGCCTTTGTTGCAGGGCCTCAGCTGATTTTGAGTGGAAGTGAGGCTCCCCTTTGGCTGGGTGGGGAGCAGTCCCTCTGGCATACCTCTGGGAAATATGAAGGTTGGAGCTTTGGAAGGCTCCTGGGAGCCCTGCAGACCCAGCCACTCCTGTTCAGCAACTTCCACATGCTGTTGTTGGTTTTGGCTTCAGGGATGGAGAACCTGGCCTCCGAGCTGTCCTGAAAACAGATGCCCCAACCCAGAGGGTGAGACTGTGCCTCACTGAAGACTGGAGAAGCAGACTCTTTCTCTCCTAGATTAACGCTGGCTCTTTTGCTCCCTTCCGCACTTTGCAGTCCCAGCAATTGGCAGGAGTAGGGGGTCAGGACAGTGGTAGGGCTTGGGGGATTCGTGGGGACCCCGGAGGCAGAGGAAGTGTTATGCAGGCGCCCAGAATGAGGTCTGTGCCTCCTGCTGCCCCCGCCCTCCTGCCTTTACTGCCCTCCTTTGGCTGAGCTTCCCAGAAGCCCAGTGCCACCCTCTGTCACAGCCCCTGTTCTGTCTCAGACGCTCTGCGAGAATGGAAGGGAGTTAAAGGATTCCAAACATCGGCCCCCACCAGGCCCTTAATGACATTAAGGCACAAAGCGGCAGCGCAGCCGGAGGCTCTGGGTGCACCGCCCTGCGGCCCAGCGAACAATCGAGGGTCTGTTCTCAAGGCCTGCTTCCCCCAGCTGCGCCTCCCTTTCATCTCTGCCTCCTTCCCAGGGACGCTGGGTTCTAACCTCCTCACTCCTTCCCTAGTTGCGCTGGTTGTTTCCTCCTTTCTCTCTGAATCATTCTTTTCCCTCTCTGGTCTAGGAGGCCCTGTGTGGCTCGTGGCCTCGGAGCCCCATTTCATGCGCCCCTGAATCAGCCCCATCCAGCCCTATTTTACAGTGTATGCTGAGAGGCTTGGGAAAAATGAATGCACTCGTCTGTTTTTGCTTTTAAGTAGCATATTGTCCTGAAAGGAATGTGAAATGCCCCCACCTTATAACGACCCTCAGGAATCTTAACGACCCCTTCCATTTGGCTAGAGATGCCCGCAGCAGGAGGGGAGTGTGAGTTCCTTGCCATGAGCCCCCCTAGGTGAGCCCCCTGGAGAACGGACCTTTGTCACCTCTCCCCTTGACTCTACTCCTTCCTAGCTTCAAGGAACCGGTATGTCATTTTTTTTCCCTTTCTAGTGTGAGCTGTTTCAAGTGCTTAGGTCTTTAACATCTTCAGGGAAGGAAATTCCCTAGCCCTCCCTGCCTGCCCAGGTCTCCCAGGCCTGCGCCTCCTGACCCTGTGATGAGGACCTCTCAGTAGTATGGCCCCGGGCCTTCCCTGAGTAGCTGGTGCCTCTGGGCCAGCCACAGGCAGCGGAGCACAGGTGGGGGCGGGGAATGCTGAGCTGCAGGAGCACCTCTGCTGGCAGACCAGTGGCCTTGGCCTTGTTCCGGTAGGCCCCTGCAGTTAGGGCCCTTGTGGGGACAGCTGCTGCAGCTCCCTCTCTTTGACCCCCTTCCTCTTCATTTGCACATGGCTTAGGGACCTGCCAGGCTCCCTCACAAGGACATTCCCAGGAGGCTCCTGAACCCCATATGGTGAAACTTGCCTCTTTTGTATCCCTTGCTGGGGGGTGGCAGCGCAGGCAGGAATCCTGTCTGCTGGGCATCTCTGAGGGGGAGCGGGTCGCACTGGCAGCTGTCTTCTGCTTCTGCTTGGGGCAGAGCACCTGACCAGACTGTTTCACTTTGGCATCTTTTGCCAGTCCCCTTTTAGCATTTTAAGGGCTAATAGGCTTTTTGCTCAGTTTTCTGGAGAACTTTCACCCCTTGAGCAGGGTACCCCACTGGCTTGCTTGTCCAGGTATGGCCACCACAGCCATGGGATTTTGGCCTCTGAATTGCAGCTATGCCTGTCCCATCTCATTGCCAGGGACTACCTGGGCCATGCCAGCAGGCCTTCTCCTGGCTCCTCAGACAGGCTGATCTGTCAGCATGTGTTCCCTTTGCCCCAGAAAGCTTATGTGTGCATTAAAGAAAAACTGGAAAATGCTTGATTTCCAATAAAAAATGGATCATTCAGATAACTAAATGATAATGACATTCAGATAATGGAATGATAATTATTCAGATAGTGGTCACGGATAGCATTTGGCTTATTTCCCTCTATGCTTTTTCTTCCTTCCTTCTTTCTTTCTCTCTCATTTCATTTTCTCTTTCTTTTTCTTTCTTCTGTTTTTAAACAATATGCATGGGTTTTAAAAAATTAGCTGTGTGGGCTAGCAGGTGGCATAGGGATTAGGTGGCTGGATTCCTACATGGCTGACTGCAGTTCTAGTCCCAGACCTGGTGGCTTGAGAATCATGCTGGACATGTGTGCGTGTGTGCCTAAAATCCTAAGAAGAGAATAGAGGAGAAGAGATTGAGGTGTGGCAATCCCCTCTGGGGAGTGATTTCTCACTTTCTGTCTCCTGTCTCTCTCTCTCTCTGGCAAATGCACACATCCTATGGCAACAAAACAAGGTAGAACTAGCTGTGATCTTACTGATTCACATACTTTGGAATCTAGCTTTAAAAAAATTATTTATTTATTTACTTAGTTTTATTTTTTTGCCATAGGGCACGTGCACTAGCTGGATAGAGATAGAGAGACAGACAGAGAAGAAGTGAGAGTCCCCAGGGGGATGGCCACACTGAAATCCCTTCTCCTTTATTGCTTCTCTTGAGATTTTGGGCATCCATGGATACACACCTTGTGTGATTTTCAAGCTGCTGGGTCCGGAACTCAAACCATGGTCACCCTTGTGGGAGTCCAACATCTTAACCACTTTGCCACCTGTGGGCCCCTTCATTTATAATTTTAAATTTCATTTATTTTTTCGTGAGGAGAGAGAGAAAGAGAGAGAGAGAGAGAGAGCGGCCCCCAGTAGAGTCTCCTCACTTTGATTTGCCCTCGGCCTCCCCCAGTCTCATTTGAAGGCAGCAGCATGTACCTGGTCTATACTGGGAGGCCCCAAGAAGGAAGCCTAGGTCCTTGCCATCTGGTCTGGCTATATTACTGCTGCACCAGCATCTGGCCCTGGAGTCCAGCTTTTTCATGTAACACTACGTAAGGAGCTTTTTCAATGAAATACTTTGTTTTTAAAGTCTTGCTTTAAATGGCCGTATGCGATTTCATCCTGTGGCCATACTATTGCATGCTGTTGTTGACCACCCCCACCCACCTCATCTCTACTTAAAGCCTCAGAGCTTTATAAAACATGAGAAAGTTGGGAGCAATGTGTCTGGCTTCAATTGGTGTGATATTAATCTAGAGTTGGGGCCTCTGCCAAGGCCCCTTCTTGCCAAGGTACTACAAAGAGGTACCTGGTTATGGTATAAGTTCAGAGTCTTGATGGGACAGAGGCTCTTGCATGGCCTCCTCAGCCCTTAGCTGAAAGCAGGGCAGTTATTTGAGTGCCTTAACTGCTTTAGGAAGCTTCTTGTGGCTTGTGCAGGATAGGGCCATGAGATACAGGCTCAGGTTGGCTTCTGGCCCCCATCATTGCATTGGTTGAATCTATTTCCAGCCTTGGGCCTGATGTGGTGGCCTGGGTGCCAGGAACACGCTGCTCTGGCCTAGCTCAATCTCCTTCCTCACCCTGTTGGGGGTTTTGGCTCTTGCTTATTCTGCAGCCCAGGTCTTTCCCCAAAGGCTGTTGGGTATTCACTCTGGAGTTACCAGGAGCTATTTACCCTTTTCCAAAGGACTGGGGACTAGAGTGGCCTGGGCTGCTGGAAACCACCTGGGGCTGGGTGACTTGCTTAGCCATCCTAAACATAGACAAGACTCCAGTGTTTTCTCTCAGCATCTCTAAATTACATTTGGATAATAATGATTAATAATATTATAATAATTATTATCCTTTGTTCTTCAAGACCCAAAGTCACTTCCAGTTCTGTTGATGTATACACTTTTGCCTTTCTTCTTTGCCCCAGGAGAGGGGAAACTGAGTCAGTGAAATATTTAAGAATTTTGAGGGACCAGCAGATGGCATAATGGCTACATTGCAGGATTTCCACATGATCAAACATGGTTTGAGTCCTGGATCCAGCAGCTTTAAAATTACATTGGCATGTGTGCATGTGTGCCCAAATTCCCAAGAGGAAAATGGAGGAGACAGGATTGTGGCATGGCCATCCACCCTGGGGGATGATTTTTCACTTTCTATCTCTCTGTCTCTGTTGGCAAGTGCACACACCCTATAGCAAAAATCTCAAAAAAAAAAAAAAAAAAGGGGGGGGGGGAAACTTTTCTACTCAATAA
>NW_006159921.1:2165219-2176752 GCF_000334495.1 Tupaia belangeri chinensis
GTGATTTCTCTTCCCCTCTCTTTCTGTCTCTCTCTCTCTCTGGCAAATGCACACATCCTATGGCAACAAAACAAGGTAGAACTAGCTGTGATCTTACTGATTCACATACTTTGGAATCTAGCTTTAAAAAAATTATTTATTTATTTACTTAGTTTTATTTTTTTGCCATAGGGCACGTGCACTAGCTGGATAGAGATAGAGAGACAGACAGAGAAGAAGTGAGAGTCCCCAGGGGGATGGCCACACTGAAATCCCTTCTCCTTTATTGCTTCTCTTGAGATTTTGGGCATCCATGGATACACACCTTGTGTGATTTTCAAGCTGCTGGGTCCGGAACTCAAACCATGGTCACCCTTGTGGGAGTCCAACATCTTAACCACTTTGCCACCTGTGGGCCCCTTCATTTATAATTTTAAATTTCATTTATTTTTTCGTGAGGAGAGAGAGAAAGAGAGAGAGAGAGAGAGAGCGGCCCCCAGTAGAGTCTCCTCACTTTGATTTGCCCTCGGCCTCCCCCCGCCTCATTTGAAGGCAGCAGCATGTACCTGGTCTATACTGGGAGGCCCCAAGAAGGAAGCCTAGGTCCTTGCCATCTGGTCTGGCTATATTACTGCTGCACCAGCATCTGGCCCTGGAGTCCAGCTTTTTCATGTAACACTACGTAAGGAGCTTTTTCAATGAAATACTTTGTTTTTAAAGTCTTGCTTTAAATGGCCGTATGCGATTTCATCCTGTGGCCATACTATTGCATGCTGTTGTTGACCACCCCCACCCACCTCATCTCTACTTAAAGCCTCAGAGCTTTATAAAACATGAGAAAGTTGGGAGCAATGTGTCTGGCTTCAATTGGTGTGATATTAATCTAGAGTTGGGGCCTCTGCCAAGGCCCCTTCTTGCCAAGGTACTACAAAGAGGTACCTGGTTATGGTATAAGTTCAGAGTCTTGATGGGACAGAGGCTCTTGCATGGCCTCCTCAGCCCTTAGCTGAAAGCAGGGCAGTTATTTGAGTGCCTTAACTGCTTTAGGAAGCTTCTTGTGGCTTGTGCAGGATAGGGCCATGAGATACAGGCTCAGGTTGGCTTCTGGCCCCCATCATTGCATTGGTTGAATCTATTTCCAGCCTTGGGCCTGATGTGGTGGCCTGGGTGCCAGGAACACGCTGCTCTGGCCTAGCTCAATCTCCTTCCTCACCCTGTTGGGGGTTTTGGCTCTTGCTTATTCTGCAGCCCAGGTCTTTCCCCAAAGGCTGTTGGGTATTCACTCTGGAGTTACCAGGAGCTATTTACCCTTTTCCAAAGGACTGGGGACTAGAGTGGCCTGGGCTGCTGGAAACCACCTGGGGCTGGGTGACTTGCTTAGCCATCCTAAACATAGACAAGACTCCAGTGTTTTCTCTCAGCATCTCTAAATTACATTTGGATAATAATGATTAATAATATTATAATAATTATTATCCTTTGTTCTTCAAGACCCAAAGTCACTTCCAGTTCTGTTGATGTATACACTTTTGCCTTTCTTCTTTGCCCCAGGAGAGGGGAAACTGAGTCAGTGAAATATTTAAGAATTTTGAGGGACCAGCAGATGGCATAATGGCTACATTGCAGGATTTCCACATGATCAAACATGGTTTGAGTCCTGGATCCAGCAGCTTTAAAATTACATTGGCATGTGTGCATGTGTGCCCAAATTCCCAAGAGGAAAATGGAGGAGACAGGATTGTGGCATGGCCATCCACCCTGGGGGATGATTTTTCACTTTCTATCTCTCTGTCTCTGTTGGCAAGTGCACACACCCTATAGCAAACAAAAAAAAAAAAAAAAAAAGGTGGGGGGGGGGAATTTTGAGCAGCAATATAAGGAAATAGTAGGAACTGGACAAGCTTGAGTCCCCATTCTGGCTCTGTCTTCTGTAAATTCCATGATCACTTAGCCATTGAGCCTCAGTTTCCTCATGTATAAAAAGAAAATAGTGCCCAACTTGTAAAGTTGGTGGAAAGATCGAATGACAGTATTTCTCTAAAATTGCCTGGCACCTGGTAGGTGCCCAGGCAGTGTTGTTTTGCGGATGTTAGGAGTCACAAAGTGTACCAACCTCAGAGCCTGAGGGGACCTGCCCATGTTTTTCCAGAGCCCCTTCAACTGTGCCTTTGCCTAGCAGCTCCAGGCAGGAAACTTTTCTGCTTGACTGATCCAACGAGTCTGGCTAACCAGAGTGACTATTGTTTTCAGCTCCTTCTGACCAAGGCATCCTGAAAAGCTGGGCCATGCTCTGCTACTCCAGCTCATCTGCATGAAAAGTAAAGAGGGCCCTTTCTTCTGGCTTCTTCTGCCTTGGACGATCTGGAGAAAGCAGCTCTACATGAATGCAGATGTGATGTTACAATTGTGGCCACACCTGTCTGCTTTTGCTAGATCTCTGCTCCCCCACCCCCCCAAAACAAAACAAAACAAAACAAAAACAGGAAATCTAAGTCATCTGGGTCCAAGCTTTTGTTCTGGGTCTTTCTGCCCCAATCTGAGGTCACAGAGTTGATCGCTGGTTTTCAGGAAGCAAGGCAGTCTTGCCTGATGGGACGGAGCTGGCCATTGAGACTGTCCAGGGAAAAAGAATCATAAAACCTTTCCTGCCATCCGCCCCAAACCTTGACTTTTGGATGCCATTCTTTCTGAGGCCATTGGCATTGACATCACCTGGGCACTAGTTGGAATGCAGAAGCTCAGGTCTGTGCCAAACCTACTGAGTCGGAACCTACTTCAGCAAGATCCTAACATTAAAGGTTGTGAGCACTGCTCTAGACCACAGTTCTCAGCCACAGGAGCACATTAATACCTGGAGAACTTTAAAATAATGTACTGATTTGGGGCCAGCAGGTGGCATGGTGGTTAAGGACGCTGGACTCCCACATGGCTGACTGTGGTTCAAGTCCCAGACCTGGCGGCTTGCTTTCTCATTTTCCTTTCTCTCTCTCACTCTGTCCCTCTCTGGTCAAATTAAAATAAATAAAATAAGTAAATAAATAAATAAATAAATAAAGTTAAATAAGAGAATTCTTTAAAAAATTAATAATGTACTGGACTGGGAAGCTTGCTGTCTTACTTTCTCTCTGTCGCTCTCTAGTGAGTACACATGCCTTATGGCAAATTAAAATAATAATATTAATAATAATGACAATAATAAATAAAATAAAATAAATAACTCTTGGGGAAAAAAAAAAACTTAAAAAAAAAAAAGTGCTGATTTCCTGGGACCCACTTCCAGACCAGTGAATCAGAATCACTGAGGATAAAATCTAGGCCTTTTTGTTTTGTTTAGTTTTCTTCCCTCCCCCCTTTTTTTTTTTTAATTGTCAGAGGGCATGTCCCCTTGCCAGAGAGAGATTGAGAGAGATGGGGGATGAGGAGAAGCCCCCCAGTGGGTCATGATCACATTGCAACCCCTTCTCCTTTACTTCTCCATCCTGTTGGGATTGTAGGCATGCACACATGCCTGGTGTGTTTTTCAAGCCACCAGGGCCAGGATTCAAACTACAGTTGATTATGTGAGGCCTGGCTCCCTTAGCCACTAGGCTATAAGGTTATAGGGCCAGTTCTGGGCATTGGGATTTTTTAATTAAAAAAAAAATTGATCTAAATGGTTCTCATATGTAGCTGCATTAGAGAACTGCTTTAGACCTCTATCTTTGGGGGAGATGGTCCCAAAGGGCAAGGGTCATGGTGGCAATAGTTGCCGCTGATTGAACCCCTACTATGTATCAGAGCTTTCGTCTCGTCTGTGGTCTTCTCTCCACACCTGAAAAGTGGTAGTCCTCTCTCTGTCCTACATCTGAGAAAATTGAGGCGCGGAGAGGTGAATCGAGTTGCCCTTCAGTAGTGGGGCTGGAACTGTCTGCCTGGAAGCTTCTTTTGCTATGACTTCACTGTAACCAAAGTGCATAATGGTTTAACAGGCCTTGTTCTCGGAAAATCTGGCTGGGGATTTTTTTCTGACTCAATGTTAGGGCTACGTTCAGACTATGGTTTTAGGATTGTTCCATGCGACGAAAAGCAGCTTTTGTCCTTGTGTCTCTCAGAATGAAGAGGCAGAGGAGTGAGTTCAGTGACAGGCAGGTTGCAGATGAGTGGTAGGAAAGTCATCAGAAAGGGAAGTATTTCCAAAGATCATGGAGAAAACATGGATTTAAGAGCCTGGACTTTGAGACCAGAGAACCTGAAGCAGCTCTGTTTATTTCAAACTACGTGGATGGGTTTGAGGCAGTCTCTTTATCTCTCTCTACCCAAACTCCACATCCTCGCAGATGGGTGAGGGGGTAATATTGACTGCTCTTTCCAGTTCTGCGTATCTGAGTTCTAAGATTAAAGGGGGGAAACCGTGGCATGGGCCAGAAGTAGGCTGAACCTTAGATGCCTAGTCTTTTCCCTAAGAGTACCTGGAAGGTGCTGGAAGCAGTTTCTGGTCAGAGTCAAAGAAAGCAGAGGAGAGTGCAGCCACTGCGCCCAGACAGGAAATACCCAGAACCCTGAACCAGAACCTCTGAGGACCTGTGAGCCTGCAGAGAAACCAGGCGAGAAGCACAAGAAAGCAGGCCAGACGTTAAGTAGCCCTTTCTTTTTGTGTTTTGAACCATGTCCAGACCTCACTTGTAAGTTCGAATAAGGATTTGAAAATCAGCCTGAGGCTCCCACGAATCTAAATCCAGGTTACTCTGTGTGTCTTCCTTATAAAGTCATGGAATATCTGTGTTTGAGGAATGGAATGAGTGAGGGTGAATGTTTCACTGCCTTTTTCCATCTCTTTTCAAGAGAATACTTGTCCTGGCACTGGACAGCGCCTTGCAGTTCACAAGGACCTTTTATGCATTTCACTGTGACATGACAGAGCTGAGAAGGAGGTGAGGTTGCCCCCATTTTGTAACACAGGAAACAGGCAGAGATGAGAGCCTTGAAGTCCTATTGCAAATCAGGGGCAGAGTCTGGACTTGAATCTGGGTCTTCCAGCTCAAGCACAGCACTCCGTTTGGTTCACTAATACCTCCTGATGGACTTCCTACCTTGGCGTTGCAGAGTCTGAGGCTTGGAAGCTGTCAGTAGCCCTGACTAGATGGAGCTCATTACACACAATCAACTTCTAGTCGCCTGTACATATGTGTGTGTGTGTTTCTTTTTGCCAGAAGGTTCATGCACTCACCAGAGAGAGAAAGGAAGAAGAAGGGGAAAAAAAGAAATTACCCTCCTCCCCTCGTGGGAAGCGGTTGTTCTGTAATCCCTTCTCTTCCATTTCTCCATCCTGTTGGGACTTTGGACATGCATGGATACACTTCCTGCATGTTTTTCAAGCTGCCAGGACCAGGATTCAAACTGTGGTTGACTATGTGGAACCCAGCCTTCTTAACCATTAGGTTAATGGGGTTGGCCTAGTATTTGTGGGGCTTTTCCTTTTCCTTTTTATATTTTGCTATAGGGGATGTGCTCACCAGAGAGAGGGAAGAGGAGAAATCACCCCCCCCCCAAGTGGGAATAGCCACACAACAATCCCCTCTTCTCTAGTCTCCTCTCAGGATTTTGGACATGCATGCACACACGCCTTGTGTGATTGTCAAGCTGCAAGGTCCAGGACTAAACCACACAGCTGACTATGTGGGATACAGCATCTTAACCTCCATGGCACCTGCTGGCCCCATACTGAGGTTTTGAAACATGATTTCCTTTTTAATTACATAACTAGCATACAACTATGTTCGTTTTATTAACAATGTTAAATATAAGGGCCCCTTTAACTTCCCTCACCCTCATCTCATACCACTCCTCAGAGGTAACCCCTGATGACAGTTTGATGTAAATCCTCCTAGCACTTTTATAAAGAAAGTATTTGCATGTGTTACTGATGGGTTATTATAATCCCTCACCATCTTGCTTTTAATTGCCAGCTGTGTATGTGTGCATGGAGAAAGCAAATATTCTAATATTACCTTCAGCAAGATAAAGCCAGGATGGCATTTTAGAGTCGTTGATTCTCAAGCTTGGATGTGCATATGAATGCCTTGTAGATTTTGCTAAAATGCAGGTTCTGATTCAGCAGATTTGAAGATCCTGCTTTGCTAATAAGGTACCAGTTGATGTGGATGCTACTGGCTGCGCTTCTCACTTTGAGTAGGGAGGGTTTTTAGACCATACGCTCTGGAATCAAAGAGACCCATGAGGCCTTCCATTGCTAGCTGAATGAGCTGAGCAAATGTGTAAGTGTTCCATACCTGGGACTGAGAATAAGAAAGGCACGTGACCCACTGGGTGGTTTGGAAAGCAAAAGGAGCCGGGACCTGTGGATACTTTCAGTCCAGTGCCTAGCACATGGTGAGCACTCAATTAATATTGGTTATTAAGGTAATTTAGAGCCAAGGATCAGCAGATGGCATAATGGTTACCTTGCTGGACTCCCACATAGTCAACTGTGGTTCGAGTCCCAGACCCGACAGCTTAAAACTCATGTCGGGTGCATGTGTGTGCACCCAGGATCCTGAGAAGAGAATTGATTGTGGCATGATCATCCCCCCCAGGGGCTGATTTCTTGCTTTCTGTCTCTCTGGTGAGTGCATGTGCCCTAAAAAAAAAAAAAAAAAAAAAAAAAAAAAATTCAAGATCAGCAAATGGCGTAAAGATTACGTTGCTGGACTCCCTGTTGATGACTACAGTTTGAGTCCCGGACCTGGTGACTTAAAACTCATGCCAGCAAGTGTGTGCACATGCCCAAAATCTTGAGAGGAGAATGGAGGAAAAGGGATTGCGGCATAGTCCTCCCCCTGGGGGATGATTTCTTGCTTCCTGTCTCTCTGGCCAGCACATACAATCTATAGCAAAAATCTCTCTCTCAAAAAAAAAAAATAGTTCATGGAAGAATGGAATTAGGGTATGAGTTCATATTGGTGTAAAAAAAAATGTGAAACTCATGCATAGTTTTTTCATAATACTCATTTTCATGAACTTTTAATCCCCCTCGTATTTATTTATGTGTGTGCGGGTGTGTGTGCCTGGTGTTTTAGACAGGGTCCTGTGGTGTCATGATCCCACTGCCTTAGCCTCCTGAGTCCTTGGACCACAGGCGTGTGCTACCAATTGTGGCTTTCTCAGACAGGGTCTGGCCATGTCCTCACTGGCAGCAAACTCAGAGTCCTCCTGCCTCAACCTCACTACAGCTAGGACTCTAAGCGCCGTAGGGTAGGCCAGGAATTGAACCCAGCTCTCCCATGTGGCCTAAGCCTGCCAGGCAATAGTGTGCAGCACATGCTACTGCAGCTGGGGCTCGGCATTGTTAATTTAATGTCCTCACCATCGTTGCCTTGTATGGTGTTACCCCCAGGTACTTCTGGGGGTACTGAGGCTCAGGAAGGTTGGTAACTTAGATCCACACAGCCGGGAAGCTGCTTTCTCTTGAGAGCTTATTATACGCATGCCCAGTGGGTCTGTGGTGTAGGCTCCAGCGCCCTCCAGCAGTGCTGCAGGGAAGAAAGGCTTCAAACAGGCTTTTTTCACTCCCACACCTGTCAAAAGAATTTTGAAAAACTATAGATCCCCTCACACTTGAAAATTGACATGTAAGATTTTTTTTATCATAACTTTAAGTGGAATGTACTTCTGGGCCTATCGTATGTCATATACTTGCTTCAGACGCGTTTTTGTCAAAGCCTAGAACAGCCAACTCAGCCCAGGCAGTTATGGAAACTGTCTGCCGTAATTCCTAATTGGCAAAGCTTGAGCTTGTTGTTAGACCAGTCAGCCAAACCGTACTTCATGCCAGAAAAAGTCTGACTCTAGCTTTTTCTTTTTTTTTTTTTTCCCAAATAGATGTTCCTGTGTCAGCTTCCTTGCTTCCTAATTCTAATCCTAAAATAAACAAGTGGGTAGGTAAGGTAGATAAGGTCTTGGTAAAATCAGGCCAGCCCCCTTCTCAATGTCTTTAAGAAGCTCTCTCTCCCAGTCCCTCAGGGACCTCCTCAGGAGGGCTGTATTCTCCAATTGTTTCTTTGTTCTGTGGCTTTCACACTCCAGAGCGGACACCAGGGGAAGGCTGGGGTGGTTAGCAAGCCTTTGTTTGGGGAGTGCTTAGAAGGCCGTGGTGAAGAGAGAATTGGCAGAGCCAGTTTCCAGCAGCTCAGTTTTGAGGAGTACAGGTGGAAACAGAGGTCTTGGACGTTGATTCCCTGGAAGCCATTCATATCCTCAGGAAGTCCCTGAGTTCTCTGAGGGTTCCCAAATATATCCTGGTGGGAAGCCTGATGAACTACAGCTTGGAGGTGCTGCCCGGGGTTTAGTTCAGTAACGTTATATTGCTCACTGTGGGGTTTGGGGAGCTTGGAATCTTTTCTGGAGCCAGCCTTGGGCCTGCTTTTCCTACTGGCTCCCTGGTGACACCTCAGGTGCACGTCCCCTGAGTCTTCCCAGCTCCAGGCCCTCAGTGAGACAGAGGAGGGTTCGTAGTATAATGATGCCTTCTGGTTGCAGAGGTAAACTGAGGCCCAGAAGAGTGATTTCATGGCCACAAAACAGTCCATGCACCCCACCAAGAAAGCCAGCTGGCATTCCCTGGGGAGGTATCACAAGGCAAGAAGCCTGGGGGGTGGTCAGGATTGCTGTAAGCAGGGAGAAGAAAGTGTCTCCCTCCTGGGGAGGTGGAGAGGATAAGCAAGCCGGTGTTTATTTAGTCCCTGGCCCACATGGCATGCTGGCAGATACTACAATGATTGCTTTTGTCCTGGCAGGAATTATACACAGAAAAGGCTTGGTGGAGTAAGGCCTGGTGGAGACTCTCCGAGGGCAGGGTTGTGTTGGTGTGTGGCCGTGTCCCCTTCCCGGGATGATGACATGTGCAAAGAGGTGCTTACTACATGTCACCTGATGAAGCCGAGAGCAAGCCAAGAGGCTCTCATGACTGCCCTTGTGCCCCTGCCACTGCTGAGCCCACTGCTGGCAGCTGTCCTGGGCCCTTGCCCAGCGAACGTTGCAAGGCTCTTGTCGACTCGTTGTTCCCGGGGTGATGAGAGCTGCCCCTATTTCTGCTCCCTACATTTGCGCCCTGCCTAATGGCGTAATGGCGTTGAGGGTACCTGGCTGGGGACGTGAGGTGACCCGAGGCTACTGCCCAGCTCCCTCGGAGCCCAGGTCACACACCTTTGTGCTTTAAAGCTGCCCGCTCTTGGGCCTCTCCCAAGAGTCTTGTCCTTGTCCCTCTGTCCTTTTCCCTTATGTATTTGTCACATTTCCTTACAAACTTTGCACTGGAAGTCACTCCCTTGGCCTGCTCCTCCTCAGTTTCAGAAAAGTACATAAGGAAATAAAAAACCATAGGATTTTGCTATTTCAAGAAATCCCTTTGTTAAGTAAAGAATCCGTTTGGAAAGTGAATAACCACTCACTTTGGATTTCCGTTCAGGATTTTTTGTTCAGGACCTTTCTCAAGAGGGGGGCCCAGCGAGTGTGTAGGCCTGGGGGCAGGGGAGCTGCTCACCTCCTGCTCTCCCAACTGAAAGGGCTCCCAGGATGGCTTCTAGACCTGTCGATTACCTCTAATCCTTCCGCTGTCTTTCTGTCAGGGCTCAAGCCCGCCAACATTGATCACGCTAGCCCGGAAGGTGGTGACGGGCTTGCGTTTCTTGCTCTGTTTTGTTCCTTTGCTTCACCAATTGTGTCTCCATGGAAACAGGTGCAGCCTTTGTGTTGTCTTTGGGCAGATCCGAAATGCAGAGTGGAGATTTTTTTCCCTTGCTCTCCTCCCCCTTCATGCCTGGGATCAAAGGGGGAGGAAGGGGGAGGCCTGGTGGTGGCTTGGAAGGCCCAGGGGTCAGGGAGCTCTGGTCAGTCCTCCAACCGGGGACCCCGCGGTGTGGCTCCTGACCTGGCCTGCCCTATGTGGTCACACCTCATGCATCATCTGGCCGTCGGGGTGGAGTAGGGTGTGCAGTGATTTATAGACACTCGCAGCTCACTGTATTCTCCGAGGCAGCTGATGGCCACCTGGAGCCGTAGCTGGGCAGGAGTGGAAGAGCTGGCTCCAGCTCCGATTCTTTGCTGGAACCTTGAGGACTAGACTTTTAACCTCTCTGGGCCTTGCTTTCTCCTGAGAAGTTTTGAAGACAGGGCTTTGGTAATGTGACCCCTTTCACCATATGGAAAACCCACATCTGGGTGATCTGCAGTGTTGTCATGTGGTTGTTCTGTGTTTGAGTCAAAGTCTGGTCTGAAAGCAAACATTCTCAAGAGAAGCCTCTCCTTAGACTGAGCATCTGGCTGATAACATAGCCCCTCAGCCCCCCTCCTCCACCGGGGAGTTCTGCCCTCCTGGCTCTAACAACCTATTAGGGAGCCTCTGTTCCAGGCCAAGGCAGAGTGTTGGCCCTGCTGGGTGCAGCTGCAGATCTGCTTTGTGTCTTTGAGCTCCTCGCCGCATTTGAGCACTGGCAACCAGGGCTCCCTAGGGCAAGGCGCGGTTTTCTGCCTGAGCTGCCTGCCTGCCACACTTGCCTGGTCATCTCTGTTGCTGCTGGTTTGGCGCGCTGCTTTATCCAACAGGTGAAAACACCAGCTTTCAGCAGTACTACATGGGTGTGCTAACTTTAACACATTCACGTTAACCTCGTTGATTAAACCAGCCAACTCCAGACCCTGCCCATTCAGTGAAAAGAAAACAGACTATTCAATATCTAAACTCTCTATTCACCTGCTCGATAGATTTTTGTGTTGTCCAAAAGGATCTCTGGAGACTACAGCTGCAGCCAAGTTGCCTGAGGAGACCTCCGGGTGCGCGCGGGGATGCTCACGCAGTAGTGAAGGTCAAGCTGTCCAGTCTGCTTGCAGAACGGGCAGTTGATACAGCTGCAATTTTCAGGGCTCTTTCCTGGAAAGTGAACTCAAACGTTTCTTTATTATTAAAGGTCTATTGACATCTAACCTAGGTTTTATTTTTCATTTTGTTCTTTCTTTAAGAAAGAGTGAATAAGAGCAGGTAGCCGTAGTGCTTTATTCAGACATTTAAGTCTCTACTCAGCCTTGGCCAAACACACCCAGTTTTTTGTTTGTTTGTTTTTGTTTTTTTTTGTTTGTTTGTTTTTGGAGAGGTTTTTGCTATAGGGCGCATGTGCTCGCCAGACAGAGACAGAGAGACAGAAAGCAGGAAATCACCCCCCAGGGGGGATGGCCACGCCGCAATCCCTTCTCCTCCATTCTCCTCCTGGGATCTTGGGCACGTACGCACACGCGCCCCGCCCGGCATGAGTTTAAGCCACCGCGGTCGACTACATGGGAGTCCAGCGACATAGCCATTACGCTAACTGCTGGTCCCTAACACACCCAGTGTTTGAGGGTTACCTCTGTCTTCGTTCCTATCAGTAGAACAATGCTTGAGTTTCCTGTTGGTGAAACAGGGAGACTAGTAGCTACCTCGTTGGATTGGTGTGAAAATTAAACAAAGACTGTGGGGCTGCACCTTGCCAAGTGCCTTGCATATGGTTAATTTTCAATGACTCTAGTTGACTCTGCATACATTTCA